>NC_045560.1:48434637-48619637 GCF_009819795.1 Aythya fuligula | reverse complement strand
TTGAATATCTCTAGAGAATGAGACTCTACAGCCTCTCTGGGCTACCTGTTTCAGTGCTATGTCATCCTTAGATGAATAGTAGAGTAGATCCTTAGTAGAGTTTTCTCATATTCAGATGGAACTTCCTGTGTTTCAGTTTGTGCCTATTGTCTCTTGACCCATCACTGGGCAGCACTGAAAAGAGTCTGGCCTCATCCTCTTGACACCATCCATTCAGATATTTATATACATTGATAAGATCCCCTCTCAGCCTTCTCTTCTTCCAACTAAACTGGCCCAGCTCTCTCAGCCTCTGCACATATGACAGAAACTCCAGTCCCTTCACCATCTTAATAACCCTCCACTGGATTTGCTCCAGTAGCTCCATGTCCCTTTTCTACTGGAGAACTCAGAACCAGACATAATACTCTAGGTGTGGCCTCACCAGGGCTGAGTAAAGTAGGAGGATCACTTCCATTGACCTGCTGGCAACACTCTTCCTAATGCACCCCAGGATACCATTGACCTTCTTGGCCACAAGGGTACAATGCTGGCTTGTGGTTAGCCTACTCTCCACCAGGACTCCCAGGTTGTTCTTTGCAGGGCTGCTTTCTAGGAGGTCTGCTCCCAGCCAGTACTGGTGCATGGGGTTATTCTGCCCTAGGTGCAGAATATTCTGCCCTACATTTACCTTAATTGAATTTCATGAGGTTCCTCTCCAACAACTCTCCATCTTGTCCAGGACCCTCTTAATGGCAGTACAGACCTCTGGTGCATCAACCACTCCTCTGAGCTTTGTGTCAACAGCAAACTTGCTGAGGGTGCAGTCTGTTCCATCATCCAGGTCATTGATGAATAAGTTGAACAAGACTAGACTCAGTACTGACACCTGGGGAACACCTCTAGCTACAGGCTTCTAACTAGACTGTGTCACTGGGCACAACCCTCTGAGCTCTACCATCCAGACAATTCTCACTCCACCTCACTGTCCACTCATCTACCCCACACTTCCTGAGCTTGCATATGAGGATATTATGGGAAAAAGTGTTAAAAGCCTTGATGAAGTCAAGGTAGACAACGTCTACTGCTCTTCACTCATGTACCCAGCCAGATTCCATTATAGAAGGTTATCAGATTTGTTAAGCAATATTTCCCCTTGGTGAATCCATGCTGACTACTCCTGATCACCTTCTTATCTTCCACATGCTTGGAGATGACCCTCCAGGATGAGCTTTTTTATTACCTTTCCAGGGATAGAGATGAGGATGACTGGCCTGCAGTTTCCTGGGTCCTCCTTCTTGCCCTTTTTGGAGACTGGTGTGACTTTGACTTTCTACCAGTCCTCAGGCACCTCTTCTGTTCTCCATGACCTTTCAAAGATGACAGAAAGTGGACTAGCAATGAGCTAGCAATGAGCTGGCATCAGCCAGCTCCCTCAGCACATGTGGGTACATCCCACCAGGGCCCATGGATCTGTGGGTGTTAAGCTTGCCTAAATGATCTCTGACTTGATCCTCCACAACTAAGGAACAGTCCTTTCTCCAGACTTCCTGGATCTGAGATTCCTGAAGGCTGCCTAGCAGTGAAGCACTGAAGTAGTGAAGACAACAAAACAAAGAAGCCACTCAGTAACTCTGAATTCTCTTTATCTTTCATCAACAGGGCACCCACCCCATTCGGCAGTGCACCAGCATTTTCGCTAGTCTTCCTTTTGCTACTGATGTATTTGAAGAAGCCCTTCATGTTGTGCTTGACATCCCTTGCCAGATTTAATTTTAAATGGGCCTTGGACTTCCTTATTGCACCCCTGCATACTCTGACAATGTCTCTGTAGTCCTCCCAAGTGGCCTTCTCCTACATGCTGTATACTCCCTTCTTCCGTTTGAATTTTCCAGTGGCAACTTGGTCATTCATACAGGTCTCCCCCTTTGCTTGCCTTCTTACTCATAAGGATACATTGATCTTGAACTTGGAGGAAGTGATGCTTGAATATTGACCAGCTCTCCCAGACAACCCTCCTTCTCACACCCACGCACGTCCTTCTAGGACCCTAACCCATGGGATCCTTCCAAGTAGATCAATGAAGAGGCCACATTTTGCTCTCCTGAAGTCCAGGGTTGCTATTCTACTTTTTAACCTGCCTCCTCCACACAAGATTCTGAACTTCCTCATCTCATAGTCACTGCAGCCATGTGTGTTGGGTCTGTCTGAGCTGGAGTCACCTTTTCCCTGCAGCAGCCCACACAGTGCTGTACTCTGCACTCGTAGCTGGAACAGCACTGATATCACTCCAGCATTTTGTCTATTGATGCGTAGTGCTGGCACAGCATCAGGACTCCTTCCAAGCCCCCAAGAGACAGCAGGCTGGGGGTGGGCAAGTGATGGGGAGGGGACATTGCCGCGGCAGCTGACCTAAACCAACAAAAGGGATATTCCATAACACCTGATGTCACACTCAGCAATAAAAGGAGGGGCTCTTGTGGGGGAGGGGGCTGTTCCTCCTGAACAACCACTACGCGTTTTGAGGCCCTGCTTCCCAGGACATGGCTCATTGATGGGTAGCAGAGAATATATTTTTTTTCTCCCTCTCTCTGTGCTTCCGCGCGGACTGATTGTTTCTTTTGTTTCTTTTTCTCCTCCCCATTCCCTTTCCCTTTAATTAAACCTTTCTCATCTCAAACCTTGAGTTCTCTGTGTTGTATTTTCTCCCCCTTCCTCTTTGAGGAGAGGGGGAGTGAGAGAGCGGTTGTGGTGGAGCTCAGCTGCCCACCTGAGTAAAACCACCACACCATGGCTGCTCCTGACCTTCACATCTCCAACCAGCCCTTCTTTGTTTCTTAATACAAGGTCCAGCAGCATGTTTCTCCTTATTGACTCTTGTGTTGACTACTTGTGTCAAAAAGTTATCATCAATGCTCTGCAGGAACCTCCTGGACAGCTTATGCCTAGCTGCATAGTCTCTCCAGCAGCTATCAAGATAGTTGAAGCTCCCCATGAGAAACAGGGCTTGCAATTGAGGCTACTTCCAGATATCTGTAGAAGGCTTCATCTACTTTGTCCTGATCAGGTGGCCTGTAGCAAACACCCACAGTGATATCAGCCATGGTAGCCTTCCCTTTAATCCTTACCCATAAGCTCTCAACTCACTCTTCATCCACAACTCCAGATCCCAGTATTATTCAAGAGTATGAGAAAGGAGCCTAAGTGAGAATGTTTTAATCCAAAGCCTGGTTGTTTTTTACTGCACAGATGTGATAAATTTAATTAGACCATATTTCTTTATTTTTGCTGGTGGAGAGTTATTTGGAAAAATTAGCATATATAAGGAACATTATTATATCGCTCAGTATTTACACCCTCAATATGTTTAGAGTACTTTCTTGTCATCTTCTTTGAATTCCATAAAGTGTAATTTATTGCCAAATTAGTATAATAATGCAGGTCTCTATGTAGGATGAATCCTGTGTTATCAGGGAATTAAAAAACATGGTGGAACCTGTGTAGTTTTTCTGTGCAAGAAAAAGAAAACCAACTGGCAAAAGCTTACAGCATGTTTTTACCCTCTCTTCTGCACATTGGAGAACCCAAAGTCTCCACTGGTTATTGCTCCTTTCACCTAAGGAACTGACCAGCCATCTACATTTCTCCAAGTGATGAGAAATATTTTGGAGCTACTATGGAAAATATCACTGCAAATTGTTGAGATAGTTGCTGGAAATCCACTTCCTGTATCTGAAAAACATGAAGAATTTGCAGATAAAATTCAATCAGATATGCTTATTTGAAAAAGAATACTCATTTTAGGTATCAAAATAAACAATATGCAGAGGTGACCCTTTTTATTTATATTTTATTCTCTTGAAAAACATGTCTATAGGATTCTGAAGGAATAAGGCACAACATCCTGGTCTGCAGTAGAGTTGCTTTTATGGATTTCCCATTTCTCACTAGCATCACTCCAGTCTCACCTGTGAAAGCTCTACCTTTAGTCTTTGATAAAGTGGAATGTTTTCTTTAGCTCTTGCTTGAACTTCTTTCTTTCCCTTCTTTAAAAGGATAATATCTGGACAAGAGATAGAAAGTAAGATAAAGCAAACTGAGGAAAGGTAATCCAATAAGCCAATAAATTGCCCACTAGAAATGACCTGGGAGAGTATTTGCCACACCCACTGCAACTTTCTGGAAGTGAGATTCTTATATCATGTGATCTCAGAGCATGACTGCTGCCATTACAATGCAAATAACTATTGTGATGCTGTGCATCACACACAGCTTCAGCAAAATTCTGTATTTATTTTACTGCTCTTCCATTCACAGTTTGGCAGAGCTTTCTGAACTGACGTTTGAGTCTTAGTACAGCAGATTTAAGGGTTAGAAAATATTGATCATGTACAGACATTTCCTACTCACTCTGTAGCAGTAGTACAGTCAGCAGTCTGCACATATCTGAATATTTTTAAGACTGTTATTACTATCTCATATCATGTTTCATCTATCATAATATTATCTGGCAAGCGGATTTGTCATACAAATACTGTTGCAAAAATAGACGTAAATAGCTTTCATGTTGGGATACATTTTTTTCATGAGAACAGGGAATTTTCTTCCTTTCCCAAAACATCAAAAATAATGAAGTCAGGATAACAATGTTGTATAAGTACTACTGTGTGTATAACAAGAAATCTGGTTGCCCAGCTATGTCTTTTTGGAAAGAAGAATGAATTCATGGGTTAGAAGTTTTCTTGTTCAATCTATTGTAAAATCTGAATTTACTCATGGGATAATTGAAAATTCGGAATATGTAAGGACACTAGGAATAGAAATGGGGGGGAGGGGGGGGGGAGGGGGATGAAAAAAAAAAAAAAGCTCTGTGGAGAAATTGTAAGGAAATGTAAGTGCTGGCAATGTCATGGCCTGGGTAAGTTTGTGCTCCCCGAGTCACAGCTCTGGAAACTCTTTACTTCCCATAGCATGTTGTTTTAAAGGAGATGTCCATTTGTCCATTTGACAGATGGACAACACAGTGGGTAAGCAATTGGCTAGATTGTTGCACTCAAAGAGTTGCAGTCAAAAGTTCCGTGTTCAAGTGGAGATCAGCGACAAGTGATGTTCCTCATGTTCCTCATGGCTCAGTATTGGGATCGGCACTGTTTAACATCTTTACTGGTGACACGGACTGTGAGATCAAGTGCACCCTCAGCAAGTTTGATAAAAACAGCAAGCTGTGTAGTTCAGCTGGGGAGAAATGCCATCAGCTGGAGGGGAGGAATGCTATCAAGAGGGACCTGGAAAGGATTGAGAGGTGGGCCTTTGTGAACCTCATGAAGTTCAGCAAGGCCAAGTGTAATATCCTGCACCTGGTTTGGGGCAATCCCAAGCACAAATATTGACTGGATGGGGAATGAATTACAAGCAGGCCTGAGGAGAAGGACCTGGGGGAGTTGCTTGATGAGAAGCTCAACACAAGCTGGCAATGCATGCTTGCAGCCTAGAAAGCCAACCGTATTCTGGGCTGCATCAAAAGGAGTGTGGCCAGCAGACTGAAGGAAGTAATTCCCCTCTTCTACACTGCTCTTGTGAGATTCCACCTGGAGTACTGAGTTCAATTCCAGGGCACCCAGCACAAGGACATGGATGTATTAGAACGAGTTCAGAGGAGGGACACATAGATGAACAAAGGGCTGGAGCACCTCTCCTATGAAGACAGGATGAGAAAGTTGTGGCTGTTTAGCCTGGAGAAAAGAAGACTCTGTGGAGACCTTATAGCTATCTTCCAGGACCTAAAGGCAGCCTATGGGCCTACAAGCTACCAGGACAGGGACTTCGTCAGGGAGTGTGGTGAAAGGACAAGGAGTTATTGTTTTAAGCTAAAAAAGGAGATATAAGGAAGAAATTCTTTACTCAGAGGGTGGTGAGGCACTGAAACGGGTTGCTCAGAAAAGTCATGCATGCTCCATCCCTGGAAGCGTTTAAGGCCGGGTTGGATGAGGCTGTGAGCAACCTGATCTAGTGGAAGGTGTCCCTCCTCTTCACAGGAGGGTTGGAATTTGGTAATCTTTAAAGTCCTTTCCAACCCAAATCTGTATATAATTATATGATATTCCTGTTGTGTGACAGAAAATAAGTAATTGAAATCCTGCTGACTCCATGCAAGTGAAGCCATGAAAACAGTAACTTTGCTGCCTTGTTAGTTTATCTATTTTGGGTATGTTTGTAGGTTGAAGAATATATGTTTCTTACAATCTTTGGTATATACCCCCACAAAAATCCAGTGAGGTAATAAATTGCTATCTCCATTTTTCACAAGAAGGCTAAAAGTAGAAGAGCACAAATGTTACATGTTGTGGATAAAAATGCCTGAGAGAGAAACAAAGCAAGTTTCTAAACTTGAATCAGCCCTAGCCTATCATGTAGCCATATTACTATGGCACTGCAATCAGATAAATACACCCTACAGAAATAACATGTCAGAACTGCCTTCAGGATTAAGATAGCATCTCTGTACAGTGTTGGTTTCTGTTTATGTGCTAATGAATCTGCCTGGTGAAATAAAACGTGCGTTTGAAAGACATGTATTTTAGACTGAGGAATCAGGAAAAGGAATTTTGGTAAGAGATTTGGGTTTAAAATCTGTTGATTTTCTTCTACTAAAATAAGGAACACAGTGCTTGAAAAATTAAAGAAAGTAGATGCAAAATTATTTTTGTCTTACTCTTTATATTCTTTTCAAGCTGTCTTCCAAACAGCTGGTATATCCTCTGTCAGAATCTGGCATAATTTTTTGTTTTCTTATCCTTCTTTGAAAAACGAAATAAAACAAATAAAAGACTAACTAACTAGTGGTATCATTGCTAGTCTTTGGCAGATAGGCTTAATGTCATGTACCTTTTGCCCTTTACCTCCTCTCCCCCACCCATCACTCTGACTGGGGCATAGAACTGGCTGAGGAGAGGAAGATAAAGAAGAAATGTATTTAAAAATGTATGTAGCTGAGCAAGTAATAGTCAAGCGTTTTAATCTCCAGCCTTGATCTGAATTACTGCATGTCTTTTGCTAAATCCAGAGAATACATTACTTGCATGAAGGTTATGATTCATATTCCCTGCTCATTCAGAAGTATTACCCTTTGAAAAAACAAATACAGAGTACCATCCCAAGTACCTAGTACCACTATCAAGGTCACAACACCACTGAAGAAAATGCAGTCTGACAGATATTCTGCTTCACCCCAGGCCAGTTGTGAGGTCTTACAGGAATGCTTTCAGTGTCGCTACAGGAGAGAAAGAGAACAAACAGAGGGAAACCCATGACGTGATGTGAAACGCATTGCATAAATGAAGCAACTGGGAAACTTGTCATGCTTGCAGTGGCTGAAAACTGTTTTTCTGGTATTTCCAGTTAGCTCTGTTTACATCTGAACTAACATACACAAGTTAATTATGCTGGAAGGGAAATGATTAAATCTTCAGAAAACTGATTTTTCTCACCCAGAAAAAGATCTTGCATATCTTTGTCCCTAATAGATTTGAAACCTGCTAATAGATTGCAAACTCTGCCTTATAATACATATGTTTCTTGACTGATGACTAACAGAAGCAACCAGCTATGCCTTACATGTACTTTAATGTAACTCTTTTTGAGACACTAATGACGAAACAGTAATTTGGTGCCTTTGTCATTGTGGGTCCAATTTAGTCAAGTGCCAAGCCTCTTTGACTTCTAGATGTGTTCTGCTGCATGGAAAGGTTCTTTTCACAGAGCATCAGGACTGTGTTACTTTGCCCATACTCATTTCTATTACTGAAATGCAAAAGTAGTACATTAAAAAGTGCTGCAGTGACTTAAGATTTATTTTGGCATTTACAATGTCCTACAAGGTTTTAAGAATGAGAGTGATGTTTATAGATAAACTGTCACTTTGCTTTAATCTGAGATCTCAATAGTACAATTTTCAGCAGAACTCCATAAGAAATATATTCCAGCTTGTAATGCAAAAGTTTTCTTGGACAGGTTCCTCATACTGGACTTAACTGCATTGCCTGATATTTCATGTATTTGTCCAGGGAAGAAACTGTGGGATCCTCGTGAGATTTTGAATACCATAAAGTTATTCCATGGAATGGAATAGAATGAAATGGAGTGGAATGCTATCAATTACCATAAAAAGGCTTCCGTATTTTCTTCAGAATGAAACAATTACAAAAAGAATAAAGAAGACAAACATTAAAATGAAAATATGTTTCTGACTTTATCCCTCTGAGAACTTAATGAACTGCAGTACTCACCAGGTAAAGAGAAGACTATATTTTAAAGTCACTTTTTTTTTTTCTTTTACCACCTGCAGAAAAGAACAGAAAGGTAAAAGATAAAACAAGATGTTTATATTAGGGTTGAATGAAAAAATGTTTTCCTCAAAGAACTTAAAGCAAGACATTTACTGAAAAAAATAAATAAATAAATAAAAATAGAAGATTTTTTTTTAGTTAACTACATCTTTATTTCCATTCTTAATCTTCCACAAAGGTAACTGTGGCAACTTTAGTAATCATAACCTACCAAAAATGAATGAAATTCTTATCTTTTCTGAAACTGAAACAGGCCGCTGTTTCATTACCCCTTCTAATAAAAGTAAATATAAGAAACATGTTGAGACAGGGAAAAGAATTAAGTTCTTCTGTGTCTAAATATGTCTGTTCATTCGTTGTGTGCATCCACGTTAAATGTGTGTAATAAAGTTAGGGTCCCTTCACTGTTGGTGTCTATTGGCCACAGTTTTCCACCGTGGTGAAGCTTTTTTCCTGCAGCAACTTGTCCTCACAGTGCTTGACAGATCACTACTGGTTGTCTGGTGAACTGGAATTGCAGACAGACCAAGGAGAACAGTGGTAGAAGCTCTTAGGTTCTACCTGATGAGCAGCTAGAAAGAATATGGCATGAGGAGAGGATAGGACCCAGATTAATGTGTGTTTATAAAAACTTAAATGTGAGGATAGTATAACAGTTTCTGACGAATCACAGCCATTGTACCTGAATCAGGACAAATGCTTCCCCTTTGAATAAGTATATTTAAGTACAGAGAGAAGTAGCCACTTCTTTTAAGTGAGAAAATTTGATTATTGTGGTTCAATGAGGGGATGTCTGAGCACAAATCAAATGCAGGAGTAGATAGCTGGACCTATAGTTATCCCAGAAAAGTATGGGGGGGGGGGGGCGGGGAAAGGGGGGATGTAAGGACAATAGCAGAATATAGTGTTCTCATAAGCATAGTACATAGTTATCTCTTCTGTAGTGGACAGAAGCCTCCATAAGCTGCTGTAAGTTGCACTGTTTGATACTATTGAAAACTGAGTAGGAGACTAAAAGGCAATTAAGTGTGTATTTACTTGCAGAATGTGTCATGTTGGCCTTTATATGACTCAGTGTCCATGTTCTGTGCTGTTATACAGGGCAGTTGTTTTGTTCTGTCACTTGTGGTCTCCAGGCATTTAGCTGAAACTTATCAGGGACTGGAGAAGAAACAACATCCCAATTTTCACACCAGTAATATCTGCCTTGGTTAGACAGTAAACTAAATATAGTAATTTGCCAAGTAGCCAGCAACTGTGATAGCACATCAAAAAGAGATTCTGTGACATAGCAGGGATCCCTAATGTGCTACAAGTGATGGATGGGCTGTTCATCCACCTCACAGAATGATTCTGCTTTTCAAAATGGAAAGCGGCATGTGTGACCATCAATATCTTACACTGAGTTATTGGCTTCTGTCATGATGCCTGTATTTTAGCCAAGTCGAATGGTAGAAAATTATTTTATTCTAGTGACATTTCTGATAAAAGAGACATCAGTAAATATTTTCCCTGAGAAATGTGTTCTAGAGGTTTACAGGTAATAGCAACAGTCCTTTGAAGAGCTGTCTGTGACTCATAATAAATAAAATAAAACTATTATTGAACAAAGATTGAAATATGAATGTTTGTGTTTGGCAGGTCTTTTTTTTTTTTTTTTTTTTTCCTATGTGAGCATTCTGTATGCCAAACATCAAGACAGATGGCTGTTGTAGCTGTGTAATATGCTGCCTGACTAAATCTTACTGTTGCCTTCTGTACTTTTATTATTGATGGGGAGAAGGTGCTTCTGGTTAATAAAGGTGATAACATAAAACACTACCGCTCCTTCCATTTACCTCAAGTTTCTGAGAGGATTTAGACATTGTTTCTGGTATACCTCTGCCTGTGTGGATTTTAATGAAACTCCACCTGACAGGAAAATAGCCAAGGCAGTAAGTGGGTTTCCTTTCCATTAGCCAATGAAGAAGTTAAACATGCAGTAAGGCTGGGACTTACTCTGCTCTGCTTCCCATCTTGTAATATCAAGAGCAATAATACCTGATATACTTTCCAAAATTTTTTATACTGAATTCAGTTAGTCAACCATATAGAATGTACCATGAGGACTTCAGAACCACATCAATGTTCTCCATGATGCCAACTGGACAATGTCTATAACTGTCTATACTCATGAAAGGAAGATGATGCAAAGCTGGCATTGCTATATGCTATTTGGTTGAAATCAAAGCATACAGGACAGCAGTATGAGATGAAATTTATTCAGAGGCAATTGGTATAACTACAGATGGGTGAGCATCACCTCTGTGCATGGAACAGATCCTCCTGGAAGCAATGTTAAAGCACATGCAAGACCAGGACGTGATCCAGGACAGCCAGTGTGGCTTCACCAAGGACAAATCATGCCTAATCAATCTGGTGGCCTTCTGTGATGGGGTGACAGCATCAGTTGACAAAGGAAGACCAACAGATGTCATCTACTTGAACTTCTGTAAGGCTCTTGACATGGTACCACACAACATCCTGATTTCAAAATCAGAGAGATATGGATTTGAAGGGTGGACCATTTGGTGAATAAGGAATTGACTAAAAGGTCGCACCCAGAGAGTAGTGGTCAATGGCTCTATGTCCAGGTGGAGGCCAGTGACAAGCAGTGTCCCTCAGGGGTCTGTCTTGGGACCAGTGCTTTTTAATATCTTAATCAATGACATAGATGATGGGATTGAGTGCACCCTCAGCAAGTTTGCAGATGACAGCAAGCTCAGTAGTGCAGTTAACACAACAGGGGGAAGTGATGCCACCCAAAGGGACTTGGATAAGCTTGAGAAGTGGGCCCATGTGAACCAAATGAGGTTCAACAAGTCCAAGTGCAGGGTGCTGCACCTGGGATGGGGCAATCCAAGGCATGAGTACAGACTGGGAGAAGAACCTACTGAAAACATCCCCTGTGGAGAGGGATTTGGGGGTTCTGGTGGATGAGAAGCTAGACATGAGCCAGCAGTGTGTGTCTTCAGCCCAGAAGGTCAACCACATCCTAGGCTGCATCAAGAGAGGCATGGCCAGCAGGTCAAGGGAGGTGATTAACCCCCTCTACTCTGCCTTTGTGAGGCCCCACTTGGAGTACTGCATCCAGGTCTGGGTACCCTAGTACAAGAAAGATACGGACCTGTTAGAACATGTCCAGAGGAGGACCACAAAGATGATCAGAGAACTGGAGCACCTCTCCTATGAAGAAAGGCTGAAAGAGCTGGGGATATTCAGCCTGGAGAAGAGAAGGCTCCATGGAGACCTCATTGTGGCCTTTCAATACTTAAAGGGTTCTTATAAAAAGGATGGAGAGGGATTCTTTACTCTTGTAGGTAATGAAAGGACAAGGGGGAATGGTTTTAAACTGAAAGAGGAGAGATTTAGATTGGATCTTAGGAAGAAAGGCTTCGCTCAGAGAGTGGTGAGGCACTGGAACAGGTTGTCCAGAGAAGTTATGGATGTCCCATCCCTGGAGGTGTTCAAGGCCAGGTTGGATGAGGCTGTGAGCAACCTGTGGGTGGCATCCCTGCCTATGGCAGGGGGGTTGGAACTATATGATCTTTAAGGTCCCTTCCAACCCAAGCCATTCTATGATTCTATGATTTCTTCTTCTTCCAGTTATACTTCATAGAACTTGTTTATTCTTGAGTTTTGGTATTGGTGTTGAAGGTTAACAAATAAATAACCTTGCATAATATGTAAAATAGAAAGATTTTCATAAAATTCTAATGGAGTCCAAAATGTTTGTATTTTCCAGGATTTTTAATTTTACTGTTAATAGTTTGGCAAGCTCTATTAAGGCACTGCAACTGGTACAATCAATAGCAAGAGACAAGGTATTTATCAGTACAGCAAGGATGGACAATTTAACACAGCACATCACCTCTTTTTTTTTTTTTTTTTTTTTTACATTTTTCAGTTTCACAACTACAAGACAAGCTGTGTTTTAAATATAAGTGCACTACATATAATTTTTTTTTGTGTTATGTTTTGAGGGGTTATGTTTTCATGGACATATTAATTGAATTGAGAAATACCTCAAGTTTTGCCTGTAATTTTTTTCACTGTAAGCATCTTCTTATTCAGTTTAGATGTTTTCCTTTGTCTTACAGGTATAGAGAATCACAGAAAGTGACTAAGTAAAGTGCAGACCTGCTTGGCCATGTATAATATAGCAAAAGGTTATACCTCTTATACCTCTTATACCTCTTGTCAATGTCCCTTTTGATGACCCCAGAGATATCTAACTTTTGGTGACTCTGGAGATTTCTATTTTTTCATCCTAAAATAGATTTTATTCTTTCTTCCTTTAGCTTTACAATTACCAGTCCACAGTTTCTGTTGTTTTTTGTTTTGTTTTGTTTTTGATTGTTTGTTTGTTTATCTGACAATCTTTGAAAATAGCATGGTTTATCATACTTAGAAATGTTTGGGTTTTGTTGTTGTTTTTTTTGTTTGTTTGTTTGTTTTTTTGTGAGTGGTATTACTTACACCTGTGTCTTCCTTATCTGCAGGATGTTTGCGAAGAATAAAGCATTCATAAAACCTTTCAAAGCTATGAGGCAGAAGTAAAAATAATAACATTTGGAAAATAATAACATTTCCTTGTTTCTTTTATTATTTTTCTTCTGACATTCACTTGTAAAAATCATGTTTTCCGAGTGAATTTCCATATTGAATCTGCAAAGCTGCTAAAGATTAATCAACATAGAGCTTCTCATGTGTTTTAGCATTACTCCTGTAAAGGAGGTTATTGCAGGAATGTTGACTATTGCACAACGTATTATTTTTATCATAGGAATTATCAATAGATAAACTCCTTTCATTTGAAACTCAAAAAGCTACTATTATTTCCATGTATTTATGTTGTTCTTTCAATATCTTATATTTAACTGAATGAGTCATGACTGTCTTTTGATAATACTGAAATAACAATTCCACTGGGATCACTGTAGGTGCACTTGACAATGCTGCCCCCAACAGCTGCTCTGCCTTCTTCTGCAAACTGAGGAAATAACTGAGCTGCAGAAGTACCAAATGTGCTCTTCCTATGGCTAAATTAAGACCCTTGCCTCATTCTGAAATTCAGGGCTGCATAAGAGAAGTAAATAAATCAAGAGATGGCATTTAGCCATCCATCAGCACCATAAAATATTGCTTGATCGCCCTCTATTCCTAGTACTCTCCACTCCAGGTTGCCCTCTTCTAAATCCTTAGTAAACCTCAGGCTACAGTAGAACAATTTGTTGTAAGTAGAGTGTACTGGTGTAAGGTGTATATATCATTAATTACCTCTGAGGATCTTGGACCACATCTCAGCTCTGCAGTGATGAGCAAACTGAAGTGTCATTTGGTATACAAATGAACTCTAGATATTACAAAACTCACATTACTGCTGTCACCAAGGTTAGTAAGTTCTTCTTTTGTCTCCTACAAAACAAGAGATGTCTTCTACGCCTCTGAACAGGGATCCTTGTATGGTCTGTTCTCTTAAGATTATTTGTGTAGAATTTCATTTTCTCAGCAAAAGACAGGTATAAGAAAGGAAAACAGTTTAAGACCACTTTTAGAGTAATTAAATGCCTTATTAGGAAAAGCAATTTGGTTCCCGATCTCAAGTGTATTCATGATTTCACTTCAGGTTATTTTGCGTTATTTGACAAATCAAGTATTTTAGTGGTGCCTGAGAATTCACTCGTATGTTCTGTACTAAGAAGAAACTAAAAAGGTGCTCTGCCTCCTCCAAAACATGTATCTTAGGTAATGAAAAACAAATTTATTCTGAAGGATGATTTCCTTCCAAGTAGATTCTCCATACAAACACTTAGAGTCAGTGGTACTCCTAGTGACTGGTATTTTGCTCTTATTCCAGACCCTTAGTCATGCATTGTTTGCTGAGCATGGAGAGAGCATTGCAGTCTTTATGATGATTTCTGCTACAGAGGAGTCCATTTAGAAACAGATAGTGGACTGATGCAATGACACGGTAACCCGCCTGGTGGGTGAAGGAAAGGCTGTTGATGTAGTCTGCCTAGACTTCAGCAAAACCTTTGACACAGTCTCCAACAGTATTCTCGTGGAGAAGCTGGAAGCCTATGGTTTGGACAAGTACACTCTGCTGGGTTAAAAACTGGCTGGACAGCCAAGCCCAGAGAGTGGTGAATGGAGTGAAATCCAGCTGGTGACCGGTCACTGGTGGTGTTCCCCAGGGGTCGGTGTTGGGGCCCATCCTTTTTAATATTTTTATTGATGATGTGGATGAGGGAATTGAGTGCACCCTCAGTAAGTTTGCAGACAACACCAAATTGGAGGAAGTGTCAATCTGCTGGAAAGTAAGAAGGTCCTGTGGAGGGACCTGGACAGGATGTGTTGATGGGTGGAGGACAACAGGTTGAGGTTCAACACAGTTAAGTGCCAGGTGCTACACTTTGGTAACAACAACCCCATGCAATGCTACAGGATTGGGGGAGAGAGGCTGGAAATCTGTGCAGAAGAGAAGGATCTGGGGGTGCTCATTGATGCTTGCCTGAACATGAGCTGTCAGTGTGCCAAGGTGGCCAAGAAGGCCAAGAGCATCCTGGTTTGTTATCAGGAATCATGTAACCAGCAGGACCAGGGAGGTGATCGTCCCCCTGTACTCTGCTCTGGTGAGGCCGCACCTCAAGTATTGTGTTCAGTTTTGGGCCCCTCAGTCCAAGAAGGCCCTGACATTGAGGCCCTGGTACGTGTCCAGAGAAGGGCTATGAACCTGGTGAAGGGCCTGGAACACAAATCCTGTGAGGAGTGGCTGAGGGAACTGGGGTTGTTTAGTCTGGAGAAGAGGAGGCTCAGCAGAGACCTTATTGCTCTCTACAACTACCTACAACTCTGCTTATTGCTCTCTACAACTACATCTGCAGGAAGCTGTGTGGGGCTGGGCATTGGCCTCTTCTCACAGGTAGCTAGTGATTGGACTAGAGGGAATGGCCTCAAGTTGCGCTGGGGAAGTTCAGGTTGGAAATTAGGAGACATTTCTTCTCATAAAGAGTAGTTAGGCGTTAGAACAGGTTTCCCAGGGAAGTGGTGGAGTCGCTGTCCCTGGGAGTGTTTAAGGAAAGGTTGGACGTGGTGCTTAGGGACATGGTTTAGTGGGTGATATTGGCAGTAGAGGGATGGTTAGACCAGATGATCTTGGAGGTCTTTTCCATTCATTCTATGAATGAAAGGTAAGTTTTCATTTGCAGTTTTGCCTTTGCAAGATCTGCAGATGCATAGCAAAAGTACAGAGCATATAGTTCACAGCTGTATGCTTCAGAAACAGTAAGTTTACTAATTATTATTCTTTCTCTCCTTTTGGATATTTTTTGTTACTTTACACATATACACTGAGTAAGATTTTATTCATTTTGTGCAGATCTTAAAAATAAATAAATAAATTGTACCAATATGCATCATGTCACTTCAGAAAATTTGCAAAAGTGATAGCAATTGATTCCATAAAATAAATAATTGTCCTGAACACCAAATTGAAAGCTAACTTTATATATAAATAAAGACACGAAGTATGTACTAGTCTGTGATAACACTCTCTCTCTCTTTTTCTTACCTTCTCTCTCTCTTTATCTCTCCCTCCCCCTTTTAAACCTTGTTAATTCAGATCAATCCTTCAGTCGTAATATTGCCTTTGGGTAACATGCCAGCCTATGGAATTATATGTTTGAACACAGGGCCAAACTAGCAGTTATTCCCCTGCCACTAAAGGTGAAAAGGTTTCCAGTAAATCAGGTTACTTTTCCACAGGGTAAGCGGTGTTAAATACAGTCTCTCTGGGTACTTCATCAATATGATTAACCTATTGGCATTATAGTTATCAAATTACAGTATAAGAAGTCATACAGTTAAAAATAAATCTGTTTTCCATTGAGAAAAGCTATTTAGGTGGAGACTACTATATTAAAAGCTTGCAGAGTATATATATAGTAGAACCATAGTTCATGGGGAATCATTACCACAATGGAGGTTTTCAAAATTAAACTTTGAACAGTGTCTTAAGATGAGTAAAAAGCTCTCGGGGGATTCAAGGTACATACCATATAGGGCCATCATCTTATTAGTGTTTTATTACTAACCCTATTAGAAGTCTCCAAGCTGAGACAGATTACAGCATGTGGATTGTAGAGGTATTTGTATACACTTTGCAACTCACACAAAATGTTCACCTTGGGATCTTGGTCCCTGTAGCTGAGTTAAATGGCTGCCCTAATTCCACTACCATGGCTGCAACAGTCCCTTAATGTACCATAAATCCAGTCAAGTACTTTGACCTCTTTATTCATTGTCACTGTAGCTCCTGAAATTGTCCATTCTAGCAAAGGGCCCGCAGGAGTTTGGTTCTTTTGACAAATGTGGGGGAATGCAAGCTGGTTTCCTGCAAAATGTAGTTGTGCTGTTACTCCAGAGAAAATAGAGGCAGTGAGGAGAAACTGTAATGCACATCAGATGGTATGGTCATTACTTCCTACTGCATGCAAATTATTCATAGAGTTTAATCAAATACATTGCAATGCATGAAGTGTCTGACTGTTCAGGGTCACATATTCAGTGTTGCTTATTGATTTCGTGTTTAGTTGATGAGAAGTGTTAGAAGTGATGCAAAGAAGTTACTCTGGACAAAGAAACCTGGTGCCTGTATAAATGTTTATAAACTACAGATGAGTATTCATTGCAGTTCCTTTCAGATTCTACTCAGTAATTTCTTTAGGTCTGCATTAAACATAGTTCATGCATAGTTCATGCTTTTTCAAGTCAAACAGGGCTTTTGACTATGGTATGTACAACTTCCAATAAAACACTTTTCAGACAATGAAGAGTGCTCAGATCACCTTTGTAATCAGAGCTCTCCTATTAAATTAATCATAGTATCTCAAAAAATAAAGGTAGGTGAGGGTTCCTAGCAGGACCAGATATCATACAATAAGATATTACTTAAACAAATAATAATAATAATAATAAAAAGTATATATATATTCTTTTCAATTTTTATTGCTCTTAAACAAACCAAATTCTACAATAAACCTAAATGTACTGATGAAACTGTTGTAGGACTTTTCAGTCCCTGCAAAATTTATGTTGTACTGCATGATGACAATCCATATCTAGAAGGTGTAAAAATATGATCTTTATTATGTTTGGTGGAGATCATTTGAAAACTAGAGTGGCCTGCATTTATCCAAAAGAAGAATGTTGTTGACTTCTTTCTGTCAAAAATTTATTTTACTAGCATGTAGGACTTTTCACATCTCCATTCAAATAGCTATGTTGTTGACTTAACATCATTAATTTTTTTACTGCATTATGTGGAAAAAATATACTACATTCTTGATTTCTGTTTGCTTAATATTTAAGACTTGATGTAGTCCCAAGCTGTGTACTTCACCTATGCTAGTTAATAGTGAGCTGATACATGGTAATTAATAAATACTGACCTCATTAAAAATATGTTTCTACTTATTATAAACATTATTTTTCTGTGCTACCAAGTTTCCAAGTCACTGAATTATTTGCAGATTATTTTCTGACCTCTCAGATATATGATATTCCCTCAGGAAACTTGAAAAAAAAATGGATTGTATTTATTAGCTGAATTGTTTTTATAGAATCTAAAGGTGTTCTTAAAAACTGTTGGAGAAATTATACACTAGAGGGAAGAATCCTTACATTAAGAGCAAAAAACAATGAGTGCTTAGCCAGTGAAGTTTTGAGTAATGTTTCTTTACTATTATTTGTTAATATAATACCATATTTATACAATAAATGACATGACATATTTTGTTTCATTCAGTGAATTAATGAATACATTGGATTAATAAAATAAAAACTGAAATATTTAACTTAATCTTTTGCTTAACTTAATCAAATTATGTTTCAAATGACTATGACAATAAATTTGATTACTGTTGTCATCATAATACAGTGGCATATCAGCCTAACAGGAAGAAAAAAGCTCCCAGTGTGTGTTGTAACCAATTTGAATTCTTGAATCATTTTTAGTGTCTCAGGAGAATGTATCTCAAACTAATCTTTCTTAGAGGTGTAGCTTTTACAGATTTTAACTGGAAATCAGCTGTTGTTACTGAGATCAGAACTCGCTATATTTTTTGAAAAATGCTATTTTCAATGAATTATCTAAATCTTATTTGAAGACCTCTGAATGAGGTACACTGATCAATTTCTGTGCTTTTTTTTTGTTTTATATCAGAACACTGTGGGAGGGGAAAAATAAAAACAAACGAATATTTAATATTTAGAGTGATAGGTGTTTTTTTGTTGTTGTTTTTTTTTTTGTTTTGTTTTGTTTTGTTTTTACATATAATAAAAATACAAAACTGAAATTGTCAAACTGATGATGTTAATTAAATGTTGAAATTGCAGGACTTGTACTACTTGCTAAACCAAATAGAAAATTTCTCTATCTTACCCATCATCCTAGCTGCAGATGATGCCAGGTACATATAAAGAAGAGTCTATACTCATTCTTTATCTAATTAGCACTGAATTAATATGTATTTCTTTTTCTGAGGGGAATTCTTTCTCATTCCTTAAGTGTGTTAGATTAGGTACTAATGTTTTGCATCATCTTGAAGCATTTGTCCAAACTTCTATATTTTCTAGAAAACTCCATATTGTCATCCATGGCTGCTTCTAAATCATCTTCAAAACACTCTAATTTATTTATAATCCTATTCTTATGATAATAAATGTGCCACTGCATAGTACAGTGCAGAGCGATCTCTTTTTTTTTTTTTTTTTTTTTGAATAGGATCCAAAGAACAACTGGATCCTATTAGAACATTAGGACCATTTAAAAATGCAGGAAAAGTTAAAGTAACAATGGATTTAATCTATCAGTCTTAATCCAAAATCCCTGGTCTATAAACTATTCTATTCTCAGGTTTCTCAGATTTTTTATGTACCTATTATGCAGTAACACCCAGGATCATTTAGGCTAAGATATAAAATGTATGATGACATTAAAGAATTAGGCTTTTGTGGCAGAATCTTAGAATGTATAAGGCAGAAATGAGGTAAAAACTTGATGGGCTTTATAGAAATTAGCACACTGGAAAACTTTAGTAACCAAAAGGAAAATGTTCTCTCAGATCCTAGCCTCTGCTAAAGTTTGGATGCCTTAGCCTGTATCATAGCACTGTATCATAGAAACATAGAATGGCTTGGTTTGGTAGAGACCTCAAAGACCATCCAGTTCCAACCCCCCTGCTATAGTCAAGGTCACAACCCACTAGATCAGGTTGCTTAGGGCCTCATCTAACCCGGTCTTGAGCACCTCCAGGGATGGGACATCCACAGCTTGTCTGGGTGACCTGTTCCAGTGCCTCATCAGTAGGAGCAGTTGATTCTGAAATCCACGTGATAGAATTTCAGGTGCCTCTATAATTTTATTATTTTTTTCTTTGAATTTCATCCTCCTTTTCCTTGCTTTTTGGAGGTCCTCTAGCCCTGGATTTGATGGAAGTTCAAATAATGGATGTAGCAAAGTTTAATGGAAAACCAAAGTTAATAAATGTTTTTAGAATCATTGTTAAAAGTTGTTATTATCATATTGGCAAGACTTTGCCAAGGATTCTGTATTCAGTTTGGCCTTCCCTGTCTGAAACAAATGAGCCCAACCTAGAGATACAGGGAAGGACAACCATGTGATTGGAAGAATGGAGATTCCTGCTCATGGAAAGAAACTCAAAGAGCTGACTATGTTTAGTCAGGGAAAACAAAGCTGAGCAGGGAAATGATTGTCTCTGTAAATGGATCAGAAAGGTAAACACTGGCAGGGAAAGAGTTCTTTAAGCTTAAGGACAATGTTGACACAGACCCAGTGGGCATATCCCTCTTATGAATATATTTACAATGGAAATTAGCAGGTGGCATAGCCATCAGAGGAGTGAAGGTGTGAAAAGATTTCTATCACAATAATCAGTACTAAGAATAAAATTTCTTAAATATAAGCTTTCATGACCACATGATGACAAGTGAGACTGAATGATGTCATTACCAGAAAGGCAGGTGGTACAGGTGATAACCTGCAGCACTGGCACTGTACAATTCTAGCACAGAGGTATCTCCTCATCTCTGTGCAGTCCTGAATAGTTTGAAGAGAGAAATACTAGATAAGATGTATCTGACTCCTGATACTGGGCATAGAACTGTGATCCTTTTGTCATCTCAGCAAGGGTGTGAGGAGGACTGATTTTCCTGGTGTTTGCATTACACCCAGGATTTGACCTTTTTTTGCATTGATGCTGTTAGCTTTTTAAAGTTATTGCATTCTGGAAGTGGACTTCTGATCTGAACTGTGGATTCAGTAGTTGTGAAAATATTATTGTCAACAACAATAATATATCAGATTTTATTATGTGAATAGCTTTTCATTGTGTTATATGCTACACAGAAAAGAAATAATTCTGAGCAAAGGAAATTTGAAAATTGTGAATATACAGCACATAATACTAATAAATAGTACCTGAAACTGGATATCCTATGAATTTTCTTGGGGTAATAAAAGAATAATTGTTAATGTGTTTATAAGCTGCTGCCAAAATATTATATTTTATATTTGATGGCACAGATTATATATATTAACACTGACAGTTCACATTAAGATTTCTGCTACCCACTATGCCGTTTTTATCCACAATTATGCTTTTAGGTTCTATAGTATTTTATGGAATAACTAATGCAGATGGGAAATGTCAGTAATGTCATGATATTTTAATTCTGTAGCAAGGTTAGTCCTGCCTCTATGCAGTCAGGTTGAGGAGACTAGCCTTGATGTAGCAAGCAGAGCCAGAGCCACACACCATATCTGTGCTGTTCAGCATATCAGTGTGCTTTGTCACACAGCCATGTAACTGGCAGGGAGTGGTGCATATGGGTCTGCAAAATGCTCTGCTTTCATATCACATTCATTTATGGATATAGCTTCTTTCATGCTCTGGAGAGCACACCTACCAACTTCCCAAGCCTGTGCTTCCAGACCTTGTCTGCAAGACTTCTCTTGAGGCAGTGGTGGGACTTACCATCCACAGGCAAATTAGTTGGCAGTGCTCCAGCTATTCAGCAGTTGTCCAGTGCTCTTTTGGTAGCCTGGTCTGGGAAGTGTCCAAAAGGAAGAAGAAACTTGCATTTTCCTAGCAGTGAGATCCAATTGAAAAATTGTGTACAAGTAAAATAGTTCATTTTCTTTAATTAGTTTTGTATATTTATATATATTAGAATAAAATTACTGAAAAACTTTCAATGAAATATATCTCATTTGTGTAATATAAGTTTCGGAGAATAAAACTTTTTAATAACCTCTGATACAAACAAATTGTTAGTGTGTAGTACATGTGTGTGTGTGTACATCTGACAGTACAAAACAAAACAAAACAAACAAACAAAAAAAAAAACATAGTTTGATGCAGCCATGGACCTTCCATTTGTAGGATGTTGTATACACTGTGGGGAACTGTTCAGTGACAGAGCCTACAAGCTGATGTGGAAGAGAAGTTCATCAAAAATTTCTGAATGAGTAGAAATTTCTGATACTTACTATGCCTCCAACTTTCAGATTTAGGAGGGCAAGTTGGCACTGTGTGAGAGAGGAATGAAAGGATGAGTACCACTCATATTTAGCTAAGTTTTGTATTCTTCATTATCAAGCTTATTGCAAAGGTTATTAAACTGAGTTCAAAACCAAGCAAAACAAGGTTTGTAACTTGGGTCCCACCTGTTAAAGGACTAAAAATTTTACAAGTTAAAATAAGAATATGTAGTAAAATCAACAGAAGAGAATTACAGAGCTTGCTTTCTTTTGCACTGAAATATGCATTATGTGAAAGTCAGGGAAAAAGACTGATTTGACAAAAGGAGGGGAGAGAGTAGAGAAAATGGATCAAAAGGGTTTTGATTTCTTTACTGCACACTAATAACCCCAGCAGATAAACTACAATTATCCCATAAACAAGTTGTGCTTGTAATAAAAAGTACAGCAGTATTAGTTTATATGCACTAAGGACTGGTTCAGATCTATTTTACAAACTTAGGCTTTATGGGGGTTGGCTGTATTTTGAGGGTAGTTGACGAGAAAAAAATATCAGCAGAATTTTTTTTCCAGTTCTCTCTAAACCGGATGAAGAGTGAGTAAGTTTGTGTATTTCCAATTTTTGTGCAGGGCTAGAAAACTTCACAGTTCAGTGTCACTGGAATGATACCCACATAACCAGAAACTTCACTGGCATAATCTGACTTCTTCAGGCCTTTTGAATCACTTTTAAGTAACCCAGTAGATTTTATTTTCCTCAAACCATTTTAATGTCATGTTTGCAGTATCAAGAGGGTCTATAGAGAGCTCTTGAAATGGGGATAAGATGGCAAGCAGAGTAAAGAAACTAAAATTAGATTTGATTTGGGTCCTGAGCGACAGTTTAGTTTAACTGTTTCCTGAATATTTTGTCAGTGGTTGGTAATCATGTGCCAAAGATATATATATATATATATTTATTTTTCATTATGCTGAATTACACATGCCATCTTTCCTTTAGAAACATATAGGTGAGGTCAAACAGTGGTTGAGTAATATTTTCCTCCTTGGCTATGTGGCCTTCTATCTTCATGTTTTTCTTATTTTACCTTAGGTCAGAGCAGAGAGCAGAGCCCAAAGAAAAAGAACTCCATCCAAAATCCATGCCGGCTCCAGAAAGTCATTTGTGGAAAGTAGATGGAAAACCAATCAAAATGTCTCATCAGCAAAATTAGTATTTATGAAATTAGTGATGGAGCAGAACTAGCAGAGTGATTGCATTATAAACACTCAAAATGTAGAGGGAGGGAACAGAGATTTTGCTCATTTTCCCTCCCACTGCTAAAGCACTGTATTTAATTGACTTACAATTTTTCCCCTAATATATTTCTTTATGAAACCTGCCTTGAGCAATGGATACATTATTGTTCACCGAGGGTTGTGCCTCATTTGTTCCTGTAGATTGTGCCTAATTAACGCTAACTTGTCTGTACATAAAAAGTACAATAGGCTGTCCTTTCCAATTTAATTCCGACAGTTTAATCGAATCTGTATTCTTTCAAAAATAATTAGATCATTTACACTTCATTAACATGTAATGTAATGTTGAAGCATTCATCATAATGATTTCTTATTTTTCTTGTGCAATATTATCTCCTCTAATGAAACTGTTAACACCATGCATGTCTTAATTAGCTTTATCATATCACTGACAATTTAGGGGAGAGCTGCATTTTTACTAATGAAATTAAATTAGTTTAATAGGTATATTTGAAGAATAATATGCTGTATTAATGAAAAATATTAGAAACAGTCTTACCTTTACATACCATCTAGTAGTTCCTACTCATTCTTTCATTTTTTTCCATTTCTATCTCTCAGCAATAAGATGTCAAATGTACAAGCACCACCTTTTCCTTTCATCGTTGCTAAACAAAGTGATGCTAGGCATCTCTCAGATATACTAATAAATCATAGAAAACACTGGTGATAAGAAAACAGAGATGGTAGCACACCCTACTTCCTCATAACCCTAACCCCTTTGGTTTGAGAGGAGTTTCCCTGCAGATTTCAGTGCCTCATCTCCAAATGCCTTCAGAAATGTTGTTTATGGATTAAAGCTGATTCTCTGATCCATTTAATGAAGGAGATATTCTGTGTTTACAAATCTTGGCCAAAAATTAGTGGTACTAAGGTCTAACTGCATATTACTAAGAAGCCACTACTCCCATGGCCCTGGAAATCTTGGTGTCAGCACTCATCTTTCAAAAAGTATTCAAAAGCTATTCACATTCTGGAAAAATTCTTGCAATGAAGGATGTATTTGTAAATATAAATAGAAAAGAAATTGCCATGAAGCATCTCTTGGAAAGTACTTAGTACACTTAGATTCAAAGAAGCTAGTGAGAAAGTTGTGCTCTGTATTACATAGGAAGCATTCAGCAACTGCCCAGATTCATCTATAAACTAGCTGCAGGTCCTCAGATGTTTTTACAGACAGCTAAGCTTCTTTCCCTCAACTGTCTCTGTCTTGCCAATATGAGGAATGTGCCATATTCTTGTGTACTACAGCTGAGTGAATGTTGCAAAGCAAAACAAAAATTGTAGACTATTGTTAGAATAAAATACATAGATTTGTTGCTATCAATATTCAGGACATCTTTAATTTTGTTCTGCTTGAATACTTGTACAAGCAATTTTATATTCAAAGAATGTCTTCTGAAGTATTATAAGTCTGGAGCGCACATATGTAAAGAGTGTACAAGTCTGGGAGGAATCTTTCTGAAATATAGCTTCAAATGTCCAATCAGCAGGTGTAAGCAGCTTCACATTCCATGTGACCAATCCCATATTACGTTCCTAAGCATGCAGTGGCAAATATTAACCAAGACTGAGTTGATATGTATTTTAAATAAACAAGCCATAGGTAGGAACATATTTGGGAGAGAGGTAGGAACAATTTGTGAGAATTCCCATTCTCCCAAAACACTTTCTAGTATAAGTTTCCCAAGATACGTATGATTCTTACCTACAGCCCTGCTCCTGGACATGTCAACTCAAACAAAATTCTCAGTCCAATGATTCTGACCAGTATGAAGGATATCTAAGATATCCTTTTTCAGCATTCAGCAATCACAAGTCCTATTTCAAAAAACTCCACCTTTTAGGAAAGTATCCAATCCAAAGTGGGCTAGTTTGCAGAAGTGTAGCTTAAACACACAGTAGTTTTTCTCTTTGAAGTTATTGCATCCTCTGATGTATTTAAGTATTATGAAGTCCTCATTATATAGCAGTGAAAACTGAAACAGGTATTAAAAGATATTTTTGGACAGAGCTTAGGTTCACTGTTAATAAATAAATAAATAAATAAATATTTTTTTTCAATAGGAAATGGCATAATGAGATAAATTGAGGGAATTTGGGCCAGAATCATGAATATACTCTCAGAGCATGATATGGAAAATGTGGAACACCTACAACTGAACTGATTTCACCAGGAATTGCAGCTTTGACTGATGTCTTCTAAGCTCTACATTTACAGTGAAACTGGACTTTAAACCTTCCATTTGGTTTAGTGCTACAAGGAATTATTTCTCAGCATAAATAGTATGATAATTAAAGAAGTTAAAATTATGGTTAAAAACTATTATAAATAAATAAATGCAAATAATTCAGTGATATATTATACAGATGTACCTCTAAAGGCGAGAGACCCAAGTAAAAGAGACCACCAGATTATTTCATGCATAAATGAATATTGATTATTACCAAAACTGTAAGAGTATTTTTTTTCAAAATACGAAGGTCAAATTATTCTTTCATTTATTATTAACTGTTGGTTTGGTTTGGTTTGGTTTGGTTTGGTTTGGTTGGTTTGATTTCCAGCAAGTTCTTCAGCTAACGGAAAATGGAGATCTCTTGTACAGAGAGGAAATGTTAAGGTTGGCTTCCTCGGAGGCATTTCTCAGGTGACATAATTGAGCCCTGGAATTCAGACTTCAGCAGTTTTCTAAACCACAGAAAGTATCACCAGTGTAAAACAAAATATTTAATATCATATTATGTGCACTTTTCAACAATTATGTTAATTTATCCCAGGAAAAGGTTTATCTGAGAATGTAGTGTTACTTTTGGTGCTGTATTTGTGTAGTTAAGTCTCTTATCAAGGGGGTTATAAATGAATAGAAAAATTCTGAAAACTAAAACTCTTATTAATATGCCTGAGAATGGATTTAGAGAAAAAATCTACATTTCATAATCAAATCTGGCCTTCATCATATTATGTCAGTTTACAGGTATTTGACATATTTGTCTTTGGACTAAAACTTCTTTTTTAATATCATTATTCTCTTTCAAACATTATCTTTCAGATTCTCCATCACTTGGATATATGCCCTGTCAGGTATTCTTGCATAATGATTTCTATGGGCAAGCTAAATAAAGTTCAGTTGTTTATACAGTAACTATTTGATTTATGTCTGTATTTGTTTGTAATTGTCTTATGGTTGTTCGTGTTAATTAGAGAATAAATATAGAAAAGATTTTTTAATGAAATGAATATATAGAAAAACACTAATAACATATGATGTCGTTTCTATAAACCAGTGTCAACCTTTCCTTTTCATGGTCTTATTGTGAATATTTAATGGAAGACATTTCAGAGATATAGAAAAGAACCTTTTTAAGAACCTTTCTTTCTTCTCTTAAGTAATTCATGGGAACATTTTCCCAACAGTTTCCCAATGTAATCAGTGTATTTTATGGAACTGCAAGCCAAGGGAGAAGAACCTGTTGCTCTGCTCTCTAATTTATTCCCCTCCACCCCCCTTTTTTTTAATTCTTATTTTACACCCCTTACTTATAGAGTAATTGAATATCCAGAGTTGGAAGAGACCCAGAAGGATCATTGAATCCAATTCCTGGATCCACACAGGATGACTCAAAAATCAGACCATATACCTGGGAGTGTTGTATAAGAGCCTTTTGAACTACTTCAGGCTTTGTGCTGTGACCACTTCCCTCAGGAGTCTGTTCCAGTAGTCAATTCATCTTTCAACGTTCTGGCACCATGAAGCTTCTCATGAGGTCACTTGATAATTAAAATGTCCCTGTTCTGCATCTTCCAATTATTTATGCATTTAGGTACAAATTCGCCGAGACACTGTAGGATCTTCTGAGGTACATGCTTAATGTTATCTTCCCTCATTGATACAGTCAAAGTTCAGCACATACTAATTTGTAAATATTTCTCAGAATGATGTCTTTTAAGAGAGGTGATATTTCCCCTTTACACAGCACTGGTGAGGCTACAGGTGGAGTAATGTGGCAAGTTCTGGGCCACACAGACTTGTGAGATATGTTGGACATGATGGAAAGCATCCAGCAGAGGGCCACCAAAATGATCAAGGGTCTTGGGCACCCCTCCTGTGAGGAGAGGCTGAGAGAGTTGAGACTGTTCATCCTGGAGAAGAAGAGAATCAGGGATGATCTTGTCTATCTCTATAAATACCTGAAGGGAAGTTACAAAGAGGACAGAACAATGATATTTTCAGTGGTGCCCAGTGCCAGGACAAGACTCAAAATGGGCACAAACTGGAACTCAAGAGCTTCTGTCTAAATATCAGAAAGCACTTCTTTACTGTGCGGGTGATGGAGCACTAGAACAGGTGGCCTAGAGAGGTTGTAGAGTCTCCCTCCTTGGAGATTTTCAAAAGACTTCTGGACATTTTCCTGGCCAACCCCCTGTACGTGGCACTACTTAAAGTTGGGGGGTTGAACCAGATGACCTCCAACCTGTACAATTGAACTGTTAAAGATCTTATTCACCACCAGAGACTATAATACTAGCAGCTACAGTAACGAAAGAGGAAAAGATCCCAACTTTTTCTGAGCTAAGTCTTTTGAGCCACCTTCAATCATACAGACTCTTTCTCCCACCCCTATCAATCCTTCATTTGACTCTCTCCTTGTCCTTGCCACTTGTGAAGTACCTCTCCACTAGGATCCATGTCTAGCAGCTACAACTGCACAATACTGCTGTTGCTATTCTCAGCTATTCTTTAACAAAACAGTTCAGTGACTGGCAGTTTGGCTTCCTCTCTTCCTCCATTCTGAAGAACCTGTGCAGCTGAAGCAGCTTTGAACAAGGGAAGAAGACACTGGTCTTTAGGAGAAGTGCAGGAAGGAACTGATTTTACCTTTCCTTTGATCTCTATCTACTGGGTGATATTTTCAAGTAAGGGCTAAAAAATCTGGATCCTCAAATCAGTTTCAATAATCAGAGCCCAGAGGTGTTCTGAATAGTTCAACACAGTAGCAGTCTGCCTGAAGGGCATCCCTCTTTAACTGTTAAATGGTCTGTAAACTTCACCCAGTTTGAAGCTTGTAAGAAAAGCTTTTATGAGATAGTTAAATCATAATTCACAGTGATATACTTTTGCTATGTAAGGATATTTCCTGTCTCTGTCTTCCAATACAGGCAGATAGGTATTTAATCAAATGGTTTATTACTGTTTTATTTGTTTCTTTGCTTGTTTGTTTGTTTTTAAGGAGTGATTTTTACATTGTGAATTACTGGATTACTGGAAAGTTATTACATCAAAATACAAGGATAAATGAACTTTTACAAGGTCTTAAATGGCAGCTGCAACTCTCTGAGAGATGGATGAGCTAGTTTGAATCCAAGCGGATCACCTAAATCTGGAGCTCTTGGTGTCTTACTTTCTGCAATATAAGTGGTTGAGCTAGCCACAATAAACCACAAATATGTCAACATCCCCTGCAGCAGCAAGCCTGAGTAACAGCATAGGCACGGTCTATGGATAGCAGGATGATATAGCCCAATACAGTAGTAATGCTGACATGCTGGATCTCCACTGGTCAGATCCGCAGCACAGGGCCATCCATGTATATCTCAGTAACAACACAGGGCAGAGGCAGCACAGAATTTAGAGAATGCCCTCTTCTTTATTCAGGTCAGGTGGACAGGGAACCCGTCTTCATAGTATTTGTCTTGCTATGTGAAGAATAAAATTTCAAAATCTTTAAAAACAGACACCAGTACTATACAACGCCCTCTTTCCAAAAAAAGGCATACTTTGTGGACGACAAGGACCACCTCATGGCAGGACAACCATGTGAACGACCTGGTCCACCTCGTGGCAGAACTCAAGAAGGAGGTCGAGAGGTTGAGGGATGTCAGGGAGAGTGAGCGGGAGATAGACTTGTGGAGTAACTCCCTGCAAGGTCTGAAGGACAGGTACCAGGGTGAGACACCCCAAATGGGGGTGGACCTCCTGCCCTGTTGCTGTTGGGCAGAGGGAGGGGACTTGGGAGTTCAGAAGAAATGGAAACAGGTCCCTGCTCAACATCGCAGGTAATGCCCCCCCACTGGCCCCACCTTCCCAGGTGCCCCTGCACAAAAGGTTTGAGGCCCTGGAGCTTGAGAGACCGGTAGTTGAGGAAGAGGTAGAAAGTCTACCCAGGAGGATGCCTAGGGCGAGCATGTCGACTCCACACCTCAGGCCTGCCTCCACCAAGACAGAAAGAAGGGTGATTGTTGTGGGCGACTCCCTTCTCAGGGGAACAGAGGGCCCTATTTGTCAACCCAACTCTACCCGTAGGGAAGTCTGCTGCCTCCCTGGGACCAGGGTCAGAGACATTACCAGAAAGCTTCCCAAGCTGGTTTGCCCCTCTGACTATTATCCTCCTTTAATAGTCGAGGCTGGCAGTGATGACATTGAAGAGAGAAGCCTGAAAACCATCAAACGGGACTTTAGGGGCCTGGGATGGTTAGTGGATGGAGCGGGAGCACAGGTGGTGATTTTATCCATCCCTACTGTGGCAGGGAGGGATACAGAGAGGACACGGAATGCCCACCTGATAAACACATGTCTCAGAGGCTGGTGGCAACAGAGAAATTTTGGGTTTTTTGACCATGGGGCACTTTACTCAGCACCCGGCCTGATGACCATAGACGGGTCCCTACCTCTTAGGGGAAAATGGATCCTAGGCCAGAAGCTGGCAGGGCTCATTGAGAGGGCTTTAAACTAGGTGAGAAGGGGGACAGGGCTGAAACAAGGCTTGTTAGAGCTGTGCCAGGGGGAACAATGGCAAGGCTGGGAAAAAAGGCAATGGCCCAGCTGAAGTGCATCTACACTAATGCACGCAGCATGGGTAACAAACAGGAGGAGCTGGAAGTCATCATGCTGCAGGCAGGCTACAACTTGGTTGCCATCACGGAAACGTGGTGGGACCACTCTAATGACTGGAGTGCTGCAGTGTCTGGCTATAGGCTCTTCAGAAGGGACAGGCAGCATGGAAGGGGTGGTGGTGTGGCTCTCTGTATCAGAGAGAGTTTTGATGTCATGGAACTTGAGGCTGGGAATGATAAGGTTGAGTCCTTCTGGGTTAGGATCAGTGGGAAGGCCAACAAGGGAAGCATCCTGGTGGGGGTCTGTTATAGACCGCTGAACCAGGATGAGGAGACTGATGAGGAGTTCTACAGGCAGCTGACAAAAGTTGCAAAATCATCAGCTCTTGTTCTTGGGGGGGACTTCAACTTCCTAGATATATCCTGGAAGCACAACATAGCCCAGAGAAAGCAGTCTAGGAGGTTTCTGGAGAGGGTGGAAGATTGCTTCCTGACAAAGCTGTTTAGTGAGCCTACCAGGGGAGGTGCACCGCTAGACCTTCTGTTCACAAAGAGGGACTGGTAGGAGATGTGGTGGTTGGGAGCTGTCTTGGGCAGAGTGACCATGAAATGGTGGCGTTCTCCGTTCTTGGAGAAGCCAGGAAGGGGACCAATAATACCGCTGTCTTGGACTTCCAGAGGGCTGACTTTGGGCTGTTCAGGACACTAGTTGGCAGAGTCCCTTAGGAGGTGGTTCTGAAGGGCAGAGGAGTCCAGGAAGGCTGGACACTCTTCAAGAAGGAAATCTTAATGGCACAGGAGCGGTCTGTCCCCACGTGCCCAAAGACGAGCCAGCAGGGAAGAAGACCAGCCTGGCTGAACAGAGAATAGTGGCTTGAGTTTAGGAGAAAAAAGAGGGATTACAATCTTTGGAAAAGAGGGCAGGCCACTCGGGAGGACTATAAGGATGCTGCGAGGCGGTACAGGGACAAAATTAGAAAGGCCAAAGCTCATCTGGAGCTCAATCTGGCTACTGCCATCAAAGACAACAAAAAATGTTTTTACAAATATATTAATGCAAAACAGAGGACTAAGGAGAATCTCCAGCCTTTACTGGATGCAGGGGGGGGAACTTAGTTACAAGAGATGAGGAAAAGGCAGAGGTACTTAATGCCTTCTTTGCCTCAGTCTTTAGCGGCAAAACCAGTTGCTCTCTGGATACCCAGTACCCTGAACTGGTAGAAGGGGATGGGGAGCAGAATGTGGCCCTCACTATCCATGAGGAAATGGTTGGTGACCTGCTACGGCACTCAGATGTATTCAAGATGATGGGGCCAAATGGGATCCACCCGAGGATACTGAGAGAACTGGCGGAGGAGTAGCCAAGCCGCTTACAATCATTTAACAACAGTCCTGGCTATCGGGGGAGGTCCCAGTCAACTGGTGGCTTGCAAACGTGACACCCATCTACAAGAAGGGCCAGAGGGCAGACCTGGGGAACTATAGGCCTGTCAGTTTGACCACAGTGCCAGGGAAGCTCATGGAGCAGATTATCTTGAGTGTCATCATGCACCACTTCCAGGGCAACCAGGTGATCAGGCCCAGTCAGCATGAGTTTATGAAAGGTAGGTCCTGCCTGCCTGATCTCCTTCTATGACAAAGTGACACGCTTGGTGGATGAGGGAAAGGCTGTGGATGTGGTCTACCTTGACTTCAGCAAGGCTTTTAAAACTGTTTCCCACAACATTCTCCTCAAGAAACTGGCTGCTCGTGGCTTGGACCAGCATACTCTTTGTTGGGTTAAAAACTGGCTGGATAGCTGGGCCCAAAGACTCGTGGTGAATGGAGTCAAATCCAGTTGGAGGCCAGTCGCTAGTGGTGTCCCCCAGGACTGGGGGCCAATCCTCTTTAATATCTTCATCGATGATCTGGATGAGGGGATCGAGTGCACCCTCAGTAAGTCTGCAGATGACACCAAGTTAGGTGCGTGTGTCAATCTGCTCGAGGGTAGGAAGGCTCTGCAGGAGGATCTGGATAGGCTGCACCGATGGGCTGAGGTCAACTGCATGAAGTTCAACAAGGCCAAGTGCCGGGTCCTGCACCTGGGACGCAATAACCCCAAGCAGAGCTACAGTCTGGGAGATGAGTGGTTGGAAAGCTGCCTGGCAGAGAAGAACCTGGGAGTATTGGTGGATAGTCGGCTGAACATGAGCCAGCAATGTGCTCAGGTGGCCAAGAAGGCCAATGGCATCCTGGCTTGTATAAGAAGCAGTGTGGCCAGCAGGTCTAGGGAAGTGATTGTCCCCCTGTACTTGGCTCTGGTGAGGCCGCACCTTGCGTAGTGTGTTCAGTTTTGGGCCCCTTGCTACAAGAAGGACACGGAGGTGCTCGAAAGAGTCCAGAGAAGGGTGACGAAGCTGGTGAGGGGCCTGGAGAACAAGTCCTACGAGGAGCTGCTGAGGGAGCTGGGTTTGTTCAGCCTGGAGAAAAGGAGGCTCGTGGGTGACCTTATCACTCTCTGTAGGTACCTTAAAGGAGGCTGTAGCGAGATGGGGGTTGGTCTATTCTCCCACGTGCCTGGTGACAGGACGAGGGGGAATGGGCTAAAGTTGCGCCAGGGGTGTTTTAGGTTGGATATTAGGTAGAACTTCTTTACTGAGAGGGTTGTGAGGCACTGGAATGGGCTGCCCAGGGAAGTGGTGGAGTCACCATCCCTGGAGGTCTTTAAAAGATGTTTAGATGGTGAACTTAGCGATATGGTTTAGTGGAGGACTTGTTAATGTTAGGTCAGAGGTTGGACTCGATGATCTTGAGGTCTCTTCCAACCTAGACAATTCTGTGATTCTGTGATTTTGTAAACATCTCAGAGCAAGACAAGAGTTGACTGAATCAGTTTGCTGAACCACATTTTAATCCCCACTACAATGCCACTAGGCTATCCCAGTCAACATTTTCTCTATACTGTTTGCACCAGATTGTCACCTGTTATGCCATTGTAATTCTGAAGCAAACTACAGCAATGTTACTCCAGTTTTATATTTGTCTGTGTAAAGACCATCTAGTTATGTGGCAGTGAGGGTAATATGGAAGGGGATATGTATTGTAACAATATTTGCCTGTAGGAATTGTTAAACCCTAGACAGTATTGCTCAACTGATTAGAAATTAAGCTTGATTTTTTTTTTTCAGTGTTCCTAAAGAAGTCATTTGCCTGTGTTTAATTCTCCCAGTGAAGCTGTCTGACAATTGTGAGCTAGCCTTACTATCTGCAAGGAGAGAGGCAGCAGCAACCTGATGGGAGCACCTACCTGGAACTAAAAGGGGATTCACTGAAATAAATATGCCGGGGGCTTGGAAGGATGAACTGGCTGCCATGTGAAGAGATGGCTTCACGGCCTGTTTACACACATTGTTGAATCCAGAGCATTGATTCTATGTTTGATGTGAAAAGAAATTAAAGCCCTGGTCTCATTAGATAACCGGTTATGGTTAAAGATCACAGAGAGAGTCTCTCTTCTTTTGTATGACACTGAATGAGTCTCAGCAGGCAGCTCCTTGTGCACAATTGATTTCAAGCAGAGTTTTGTCTGAAAGATGCTTCTAGATTATGGCAAGAAAGCATTCTATAATCCTTTTGCCAATGTAGTTATGTTTAACAGACATTCAACTCTTATCACTGATTGATAACACTTAACTCAAAACATATTTAAGCTTTAGGAATGTCAATATTTTGCCGCCAAGTGAAGGTGACCCTTGCTCTTCTTGTTTGCTAAGTGTGCGCAGTGGTTTGCTGGTAAATTTGTAAGGGTGGTTATGTGGGCAGGCTGTTATGGATTTGCTATCTTAGCCTGAAGTGTTTGCTGCTGATTATGTGATTAAATCAATAATAATTTCTGTTTGGATCCTGTGCTTCTGGATTCATCTTCTTTTCCATGCTGTGGAGCAGAACAATGGGCTCCTGCACTTGAGCCTGAAGTGCTTTGTTATTAAAGAAATGCCAAAGGTATGGCAGGTGGCTTCCAAATCTCTTCAGAAAGCAAAATATTATAACAGCTCTACAGGTAAATAAACCAGTGAGGCCCTTGTGGCTAAGAAGGTGAACATGACAGGTGCAGAATAGGGGGCTCCTTTTAATCAATGTTACTGTTTATTCTGGCTTACCTGAAGTAGAGCATATCCTGCCAAACTGCTTTCATTCTATATTAAACAGATATTCTTTTATTCTGATACAGAGGGAATTTACATTTAAACAGGCACAGTGCTCACATTCACAGCATATGGTCATTCTAGCAACCCTGGCAGTTTTACATTACAACACAGGAGGTCTGTGCGATGCACTTCACAGGACAAAGAGGATTTCCTCTCTCTCTCTTTTTATCCCTCTTTCTCTTTTTCCTTTCCCCTTGCCCTCCTCCCTTACCACTTATATACACACAGACAGAGAAATCCCCATGCAGCAAAGTATATTAAGAATTCCTCAGTGTTCTTCATGTAGTACAAGCAGTAGATCTATAGCAGGGGAAAACAGCCTTAAATTGCTCTAGGTTTCTGGGTTTTGTTTGTTTGTTTGTTTTTGTGTGTGCATGTGTGTGATTTTTTTCCCCTGTAGCTTCTTTCCAGCAAAGACACCAGCACAGTTATTAATAATAACTCACACATTTATATGAGCCACACTGGATGAATCTTTCACTCTCAGATGGGGATCCTCCTTTAATTCATCTTTCCAAATTCAGTGGTTAAAGGGACTTTACCTTGTAAGGAACTTTTGTGCTGCTCAAGCTCTCAGCAGGAAAATCTGGGACAATTCAATGTCCCAGCAGAAATCACTGGGACACCAACAGATCTTCTAAAATCAGAACATCTGGTCAGTCACCTTATCCCATATGGGTAAACAGAATTTTGTTAATCAGACTGTGTTAGAAAACTGATTGAAATTGAAGGTAGTTTAATGGTTATAGCATAGTACTTGTCTAATGTTTTAACACTGGGAGCATAGTGTATTGTGATGGACCACAACTGTGCTAATCAGTTCTTTTAAACAACAAATTGCTTGCAGCAATTTTAAATATCAATTTTTTTTTTTTTTTTTTTTTTTTTTTTTTTTTTTTTAATGGTAAAACAACCTCAGGAAGTGTTTCATCACAGTTTGTAAAAGAAGGGGTTCCTAACACAACCATTTATCTATTAAGAGCAAAAGGCACATTCCAGTCAACATATTTAATTAATATGGAGCTGAGGCTGGACTAATTCATTTTGACTCATCTCAAAACCTCTTCAGAATTCCTACCAACTATCACACATTGTTAATGGCACTCTGACAAGGAACAACAAAAAAAAAAACAAACAGCAAGAGATGAAGGAAATATGAAAAGAGAGGGGGTGAGAGGGAGAGCAAGTAAATAAAGGTCAGAGAAGCTGAAATATTCTAAGTACTTGAGGAAGAAGAAATTTTCTGTTCAACGGCATCAGGATACGCACTGTAGAGATATGGAATCATAGAACAATAGAATGGTTTGAGTTGGAAGGGGCCTTAAATATGGTCTAGTTCCACTCCCCCTGTCAGGGACACCTTCCACTAGGCCAAGTTGTCCAAAGCCCCATCCAGTCTGGCCTTAAACACTTCCAGGGATGGGGAATACACAGTTTCTCTGGGCAACCTGTTCCAGTGCCTCATAACACTCACAGTAAATAATTTCTTCCTAATGTCGAATCTGAATCTCCCTTCTTTTAGATTAAAACCATTACCCCTTGTCCTATCACTATAGTTCCTGATAAATAGTCTCTTGCCATCTTTCCTGTAGGCCTCCTTTAAGCACTGGAAGGCTACTAGAAGGTCTCTGAGGTGCTCCAACTCTTTGGTCATCTTCATGGCCCTCCTCTGAACTCATTCTAATATGTCTGTCCATGTCCTTCTTGCGCTACAGGCCCCAGAGCTGAATGTAGGATTTGAAGTGGGATCTCACAAGAGTGAAGTAGAGGAGGAGAATCACCTCTTTTGACCTGTTAGCTACACTTCTTAATATATAAACAGTAAATATGTAACAAAAATCAACCCATTTTAAGTGGAAAACTGAAAGACAGTAAAAGGATGTTCAGTGATCACATACACGTTTTATAAATCCCGAAAGCATAGCTTTTTTCTCCATTTCTAAACAAATTAAAAACAAACAACAACAACAACAAAAAAAACTACTTTCATGTACAGAATTGTTGTTTTTGAAATCATTTGTAGACAGATATTGTATTATGGACTTCTACAGAAAGATCATAACTTATCTGCAATACAGAGAACCTTTTCTGTTTATCTGCTGCATTTAGGGATCCTAATTGAATGTGTTCTTCATCAGCCAACAGTGACCTTTGTTAAAGAGATACTTCAGGTGTTTCTGGAGTGCAGGGTTACATCTGCAACTAAGGAGGAGGGTGAATGAGTCTTTCACTATCAAGTATATTTTATGGCTTTCTATCAAACCCAGTTACTTGTAGTGAAAATGAAAGGCAGGTAACTGCACGCAAATAGACACATAATTTTAAAAGGCAGTTGTTGTGAAAATAGTAAAATCAACTAATCCTGTGAAAGACAGAAGAAAATTCATAGTACACCACTCTGGCTAAGATCAATGTTTACAGCAAGGAAAGGAAAGGAAAGGAAAGGAAAGGAAAGGAAAGGAAAGGAAAGGAAAGGAAAGGAAAGGAAAGGAAAGGAAAGGAAAGGAAAGGAAAGGAAAGGAAAGGAAAGGAAAGGAAAGGAAAGGAAAGGAAAGGAAAGGAAAGGAAAGGAAAGGAAAGGAAAGGAAAGGAAAGGAAAGGAAAGGAAAGGAAAGGAAAGGAAAGGAGAGGAGAGGAGAGGAGAGGAGAGGAGAGGAGAGGAGAGGAGAGGAGAGGAGAGGAGAGGAGAGGAGAGGAGAGGAGAGGAGAGGAGAGGAGAGGAGAGGAGAGGAGAGGAGAGGAGAGGAGAGGAGAGGAGAGGAGAGGAGAGGAGAGGAGAGGAGAGGAGAGGAGAGGAGAGGAGAGGAGAGGAGAGGAGAGGAGAGGAGAGGAGAGGAGAGGAGAGGAGAGGAGAGGAGAGGAGAGGAGAGGAGAGGAGAGGAGAGGAGAGGAGAGGAGAGGAGAGGAGAGGAGAGGAGAGGAGAGGAGAGGAGAGGAGAGGAGAGGAGAGGAGAGGAGAGGAGAGGAGAGGAGAGGAGGAGAGAAAGAAAGAAAGAAAGAAAGAAAGAAAGAAAGAAAGAAAGAAAGAAAGAAAGAAAGAAAGAAAGAAAGAAAGAAAGAAAGAAAGAAAGAAAGAAAGGAAGGAAGGAAGGAAGGAAGGAAGGAAGGAAGGAAGGAAGGAAGGAAGGAAGGAAGGAAGGAAGGAAGGAAGGAAGGAAGGAAGGAAGGAAGGAAGGAAGGAAGGAAGGAAGGAAGGAAGGAAGGAAGGAAGGAAGGAAGGAAGGAAGGAAGGAAGGAAGGAAGGAATGCTTGTCCTGGCTCTCTTCTCACTGTAAATCAGTACCAGCTCCACTGGAGTCAATGGATTTACACCAGTGTATGATCAAAATCAATTCTGTTGAAGTCCCAGTTGCAAAAATATTTTCAGAAAATTTTATTCACAGATTTTAAGGGAACTGACAATAATTGCTAGCCCTGAAGAATAATAATTGTGACTTGGTACTTTCTTACTGTTCTAGGTGTGATGTTTTTCACAGATTTTTTCAAATAATATAGCAGTGAAAAGTCTTTGATGCAGTCTCTAAGAGAAAAACTCATGGAGACAAGCAGGCAGAATATGGCCTCAGTGATGAAACCAGCTTTATTATGCCAATACACTAAATTGATATATCATTAGTGCTTTGTTCTTGAGGAAATATGAAATATAGAATGCAAAATGACAAAAAGTAACTATAAACCACTGTATTTGAGCAAAAAATTTTCATACCGTAGAGACAGTGCCCATAAGTGGGTGGCCAGTCAGTATAAAACTGGCACTCTTCCTTTTGTGTGCCTGCAACCCTGCTGTTGGTTAACATTTGCTTGTCTGAAACCCACACAGCCCTGGAGAAACAAGTAGTAGGAAAGCATGTGTTACACACACATAATCCTTTTGTTGTCCTCGTTTGTTGGCCAAGAAATCCCATCATGCTAGTTATTTAAGTTCTTCAATGTAAGCACAAAACATACTGCATCAAGGAGGCTTTTTACAACAGATAAGATTTGGTCTGCTGTTGTATGCCATACTGTATTTTCCACTTGTATTAGTTAAGTCTTTGTCAGAAACCTGTGGAGAAGAATCATGGGAACTGGGTTGTTAAATCCTCCTAAAGCTGCAGGTTCTTTAGATTTTGTGCAGAAATATACATTTTATAGCTGTTGGCAGGATATACACAACTTCCCTTTGTGCATTACCATAAAGGGAATAGTGTAGATTGAAGGTGCATGGTTTCAAACAGCACTCATTGTATGCATTTTCAAAGTGAAAGTGAAAAGCAAAGTGATAGGCTGATATTTGTAGATTTTTGAAAGAAAGAAAAAAAATAGAATCCTCTGCTAAACTCATTTTTAGATTATTTATATGCACTAGAGGGATACTTTGCTTGATTTTGGTTTAGTTTTTGTTTTTGTTTTTGTTTTCCAGGTTATTTTGATTTTAGAATGATAAGTCTAGATGCTGCTAGTCTAGCACAAATATTGATGGCAAGGTAAGTGAAGTATGAAAAACATTCTACTTCAGAATCTTCCTTACCTTTTATCTCAATTGATAGTTTTTAGGTTAAGTGCAAAATGTGCTTGTCCTTTCCCAGCTCTTCTGTTCTTTCAAATACTATGTCACAACAGTGACTTTTGTAAATTACATATGATCCATCACTGCAGTGTTCATTTAATTAGCTGATTTTTGGAATCATGGGGATGTTTGGCAGTTACTGTTTTGGGTACTGGTGTCCCTCTATCATCTGTGTACTCTTGACACAAAACTGCTGGGAGTGTGTAATTATAGCTAGACAGATGTTGGCTTTCCAGAGCAGAACGGTCCTTTTGCTAACATAGTAAGTCAGAGAAAAGAGTCCTGGCCTTTGCTAGATGGTAGTCATATGATTTCATATATGGAGTTACTCACAGAGCTATATTCCCTTTGCTATATTTTTAAGAGAAAATCACTCATCATCCTCAAATAAAGCTTTCTGTCTGGGAAAAAAAAAAAAAAAAAAAAAAAAAAAGTAGATTTTCTAAATCTTTGCTGATCTTAGAGGCTTTGTGTCAGCTAGTTTCTAGCTTCTGTGGAATCTTTGGGTAATATCAAGCATGCCTCCCACAAGAGACACCAACTCTCAGGTAAACAGAAAAAAAGGTTTATATTGCTGGTCTGGAAGACACATTCTCTTTTCATAGAACAACTTTCATCACCATTTAGAACACAGGTGCAGAGCCTCTGCCATTGAGATGCATTGTCTGGGTATTGACATATCTGACCACTTCTGAGGGCAAGAAGGGACAGTAAAAGGGTTCTGTTTCATCCTTCACTGTCTTTAGGCAGGGTCATAACATATCTCTACATATATACATGTGCAAATGTTTGCACATGCTTGTGTGCACACTTTTCCCAGTTCACACACACCTAGGAAATTTTTGCCTCATGCATTTGTTTGTTCGGGACTGAATATTCTAAATAATGCCATCCACTTCTCCTGCTTCCCCCCTCTTCCCCCCCCCTCCCCCTTTGCTTTTTGTTGAGGTTATACTCATTTTACTCTGAGCAAGCTAGTTTGTTGTTGTCCTCTAAGTTCAAGGTATAATGAGCAAAGCATCCGGATTAATTAATTAACTTGGTGCAATTCTCCTTCCCCCACCTCTGCTCCTCCTCCCATGGACTAGATTGGATCTAATCCAAACCAAAGCAATCCTCAAAGTCAGTCTTCAGCCAACAGTCAGTCTGTTCTGCTGACATCCAAAGAATGGTTTTACTATATAAATGATAAGAAATGCCCTTCCTAAGACAAATAGCCCTTTAAAGACATTAGTATCACCTTCTCAAATGTTTGCAGTGACTCCAGGCTCTTCCCAAGTACTGTACAACATTTGCAAACTTTTCTGTTGTCAAGCATCCCAGTGAAATGTGATGCTTTAGAGCATATGAACTAGATGCCCACAGCATCTGATTCTTCTGAATGTCTCGACACCACACACACAGCAGAGTAGACAGACTTTTTCTCTTTTATTTATAGTAACTTAAACTTGGGCAGCACCAGGTATGTCAAATTACCTTGCTCATGAATCTTCAGGAAATTATTGCTCTCTCTACATAGTGCCATGTCCTTTAAAATGTGTAAGAGGAAGGGCACTGTGCTCCCAGCTGGAGAGGTGGTGTTTTAATGCATGTATCTAATACTGATTTATGCTCTGGACAGAATTTATAGCAAGATGGAAAAGGTTATGTTTTCATTGAAAATTTACTTCCATCATTTTATCCATGGATCTTTATGCAATCTCAGCAACTATCTGAGTCAACCAAGTGAGACACTGAGCTCTAAATGAAGAAACTGTTGTAGACTGTTTGTGTACATCCCTTTTGGAAGATTGTTGCTATTTGCTGCAAAGAAGTCATTTATAATAGATGACATAAATATATTTCTGTATTATGCATCTTTAGTGCGTAATTTAGATTAGGGTATTAGTATATTTTGCTTGCAGATTTCCTGCCTCTTACACTGACCTCTTTGTATTTTCTACTGTAGACAGTAGACATGATACATAACTAGCTCAGATGGATTTTCTATAGAAGTATTTTCTATAAAGTATTTGTTCACCTGAGGTTACTAACTTTACCAATGTGACAGGATAGTTCTGGGTTGAATGAGTGTGTCCTGGACACAGAGGAGCAGATAATGCAGAATGTTCTTATTTTACATAGTGAAACCATATCATTTTATGTCACGAGGAGGCAGAAAAGCCCTAAAGATAGGTTTGAACTAAGGGAAAGTATAAGATTTATTTATTGCTATTTTCTAAAAGAAGAGTCTGAAGAATTAAGGGAACTGGGGATTCATTCTCTAGCTAAAAGCATTAGAATCTTCAATAAGCACATGCTATTTGGCACTCTATCCACATCTACACAGCAGTGACTCTCTGGTCAGATGAATTTTGCACAGGCTTTTGAGGCTATTGATTGAAGCCATATTGGTGAACATCAAGTCATATTGTCCTGTATCATCCCACTTCATCTCATGTGACTGTTACAGGGAGGGAGGAAGTTAAAAATCTCCAGTGATGGTAACTGCCTAAGGGTGAAATGGCTAAATGACCCATTCTTATCACTTTTACATAAACAGGCTGCAGTGCACACTGAACTTATCTTTGAGTGATAAAGATTCACTCTACCCTCTCCTCAGACTAGTCAGTGTGCTATGACAAACTGGTTCAAGAGGGCTGCACACAAACACACACAAAAATCTATTAGCAAAATGTCATTACCCAGGAAATTTTAATGGGAGACGAACATACTACAGCAGGAACTACAACACTAAGACTGATGAAGTGAAAAAATTCAGTGGTCCACAGTGTGCTGAATTCTTCTGAACAAATGTTTTTAAAATGCATGTTTGTCCATGTGAAAACCCTTTGACAGTTGTGTTTTATACAGGACTTGGTAGCTTACCAGCAGCATCTTGCCGGATAAGGAGCTGCACATAACTACAGGAAAAGAGTGCATCTGACAGGACTGAGGATTTTAAAGTTGCAAGTGTACAAATCAAGTTGTCTTAATTTAGACATTGATATTTTAGTCACAACAAGGAAAGATACATTTTTTGAAAGGTATAGTAGATTGCTATGAGAGACATGTTTGTAACACTTGCAGTTTCTTCACAGTTCAGAGGAAGCTAGGAGTCACTGAGCAATATGGCCAGTAATCACACTTTCCATAGTTCAGGCTATTCTTCTTGAAAATATAGACCATAAATACTTTACAAAAGTACAGAAGCATAAGGAAATGCATTATTATATATCAAATGAACTAGTCCTTATAAGTTTATTGAAAGGAAAAGAACTGTTCTTAATTGTAAGTGTTGTACATCAGCTTGAATATGCACCTATTCTCTTCATGGTTCTGTTTTTTAAATCTCACACCTGTACAAGCTCTTGGAGAGTGATTCCCTGCAATAGAGAAGCATCCAGGAGCTTGCAGTGAAATGGATTTAGATGGCTGTTAGTGATCTTAACCAGAGTGGAACTGGATTCTGCATCTTGCAGTTAAAGGTTGCAGCATAAAATCTGTGTCCGTCTTTACCATTTTTCATTTACCAATGCATGTTCATAGTAGGGTGAGTTTCTTTCTAATGTCACAGCACAGCTGTCACTCTCATCTCTTGTTCCCTCCTATAGAATTATGTCTGATTTTAAATTACTTTACATCAGATTGCAATTAAATAAGGATTAATTGTATTCACAGCTCTCCTATATAACTATATAACTCCTATTTTGAACAATTAGTACAAGCTAGATCACAAAAGCAAGGTTCCCACATGAGGATCTGTTAGTTGTTCCTTGGCCAGGGGAAGCAAGCAGCAAAGGAACCAAGATCCTTTCAGTGCTGAGTCTTGTTGGAGTTTTCTGTACTTTTTAGTATAAGCCATCTTTTAACACTTCAGTACCATAGTGCTACTGTCATAAATTTCAATAAAAGCTAAATCATACTGGATGAAATCCTAATGTTTTTTATTGCTTGAAATAGGCAGGGCTTTTTATTTATTTATTTTAAGTATCAAAACTCTTTCTGCAAAATTATTCTCAGGTAAGCAATGAAACAAATGGAAAGAGGGAAGATTTTTTTTTTTTTTTTTTTGAAAATTCAGTCTTCACATGCTTTGTTTTGTGTTTCAGCTTATTCTGTTCAAAATCAATACAGCCAGCTCTGCAATAGCTAACTAACAGCTTAGAACTAGTGCAATCAAATGGTTAAAAGTTAATTGAAACCAATGTGTGTTGAGATCATAGTGTGTTTTGTATAGTTGTGTGTTGTTTTTTTTTTTTTTCTTTCCCCAAGCAAAGTGCTATGTGTTATTCAGTCACAGAGCATAAAATGGGTCAAAGTCAGCAAGTCGTACAGGGAACAGGATTAATGCACTATGGTGCTAGTGGGCTAACGCACTGCAGCAGCACACCGGTGGCTAAATATTTAAATTATATGTATGTCAGTGTGCAGAACAACTTGAAAGAAACCTGCTCTTTCCTTCTCATAGTCCGGCTGTGAATTCTGAATAACATTCAAGTTCAATGCAGCCACCCCCTCTGACTATCACAGAGCTAACTGGCCTATTGTGGTGGTGCTGCCATTTTCCCCCTTCATTTTTTCTCCCAGCATACTGGGGGTATTTTCAATTAAGAAGAATTCAATTTTGAATCACAGTTTTGCAAAAGGTTCAGTGCTAATGAGTAAACATAGGAGGACTCGGTAATAATAATTCATAAGCAGCAGGAAGAAAAGTGCACGCTTTGTTGTTGGACTGGTTGGAGCCAGTTCATTTTATAGAATTTCATGCCAGCTACACTCCATAAATTTTTCACAATGATCATAAAATACCTTTTTATTTTATTTTTTTTCCTTTTGTTGCTCTCCAGAGTTTATTCATTACACATGAAGCATATCTGTGCTGTGAAATCCGTTACTAAATACCTCAGGACCTGTCATGCCACTGTAATTTAAATTGAATGTAACAATAATCCAGCCTGATTGCCCAGCTCACTAGTTAATGTGAGGATATTTGACTCTGTTAATCACCACAATAGCCAGGTCACATTTCCACCATTGCATAAGTAAACAGATTAACCGGCATGCAGTGCAGCCTTTACAAACGGCTCGCTGGTGACATTTGCAGCACAGCAAGCTGCAGCCTAACCAAGAGAACAAGAAATTGGCTCTTGCATTATAAACCACAATTTTATATACATGAAAACAAAACAAAACAAAACTTTTAAAAATGGGTTTGGGTAAAGCATATTCACATTAGAGAATTAGCTATTCTGAGCATGGCAACTGAGGAAGGCAGGTTATTTGTCACTTGCATGTACACAGAGTATGTTCAGTGTATCTCACACTAAAGCTTCATTGCCTCTCTCAGAAATAGCTCCACAGAGATTGATTTTATATTATGTGAGATCTGTCTCTCACTGTGCAAAGTGTTGCAATAATCAGATTTCTGTGGTTTGTATTTTCCTTGATCTTATGCTAAGCATTACTCTGAGAAACTTTTAGATCCCAGTGTCAGTTGCCTCTCAGGCCACAGTCTTTGAATCTACGTGTTGTAGTGGGGGAAAAATTACAGTCAATGTTGTGGCAAGTCAATGCTGTGTCCTTGTTGGTTTAGTATATGTTAAGAGAGAGAGAGAGAGGAAGGAAGAAATAAAAAGAGAAAGAAAGAGCACTACTGATGATAAAACGTGATAAGATTCATCAGGTTGAGATCACAAGCTTGCTATTGTGCCACAATTTTTCAAAATTGCCTTTCCCCCTCTTAATCCACCATATGTACCAGGCAGCCAGGATAAGAGCCCAGAGTGGATAACATCATTTTGTTTTGTCCCAGCAATATGATGCTATCAGGGGTTAGCTGTGCTTTTAATTAAGGGAGAGCACCCTAATATGTTGGGCAAATATACGTGATAAATCTATTTCTGTACTATCTGGAGGAGAGTATTGTAAGAGCTAAGATCTTGAAGCTAAATCTAGGCTTTTGTGATCTGTTTTGTACCCAGGTGTCTCGCCTGCTGAGGAAATGTTCTCTTTTAACAATGAAAAGGTTATATATCCACAGTGACTTCTGTTTCACGCATTTTATTGGGGGTCTGAAGTCATCACAGTCTCATGGCATTAAACTTGCCACCACTCAGCCTCAGTGGCTGGTATGTATTTTTGACACAGAGTGCTCAAGTAGGGTTACAGCCCAGCACAACAGCAACTCTCATTGTATTTTTGCCTCTTGCTGTCTACTTTTTCCCCTCCTGTTGTTTATTTTGGGGAACAGCAAAACAGGAAGAAAAAAAGACATTACTGCTCAGCCAGTAGTAAAACTTCTTTTATGGGGCTGGCCTTGTAGTCTAGTGCTACTGACACCAAGGATTTGAGAGAGGATCCCAGTGAAGTAATACACACAGTGCTCTCACGGCTGTTCTGGCTTGTGACCTGAGAGAAGCATCAAAGGAGCTGTCTTCATCTTTTTGCTGCCAGAAAAATGATTGGCTCAACACAGGTTCAAGGATGAGAGACACCAAGCTAGGAAAGGGGAGAGACTTCAGTTACTGAGTGGGGTTAGTAAGACAAAGAGGGGCAAAAATTTGAAAGTAAATGCAATAGGGCAAAATAATATAACATCAGTACATGGATAGGTACCCAAACAGAAAGTTAGGACACATTTTTCCCCCAGGAAAATGTTTACAGTTCACACCATGTCTAAACCACTGCCACTATTGTGTGAGACTGAAAAACAAAACTGACTTAGTGGCTTCACATGCTTTTATATAACCCTATACTTTTTTAAGGGCTTTGTTTCATAAAATGAAATTATGTAGCCAATTAGTCTATACTGTGCACTAACCCCTGTTATGCCTTGGCTAGCAAAGAGAATTTAAACAAACATAGTTACTTCATTTTGCATACAGGTTATTGTGTATGCCCTGTAACTATTTCATAATAAAAGTGTTACATGTATTATACTAATGAATTATTTTGTGGGTTTCCCCAGTTAATGTTTTGAAAAACATGAAATGATGGCATATATTTGGATATATCTCAGTTCAGAGCAGAAAACTCTATCTGTCACTTGGGAAAATAGAGAAACAAGAAAAGGTGGCGACTTGGAGATGTAGATCCTTTTACCTGGATCCTGAAGGTACCTATGGGTTGAAAATTCACTAAGTGTTTCTTGTCCTAGTATTGTCTCATAAAAGTTAACCGAGAACCTAGTTCATATATGGTATGGACTGCCAACATGAGTGGCAGTTAAAGGAAAGAAGCTAAGAGCAGAATGGAATAGGCATGGAGGCATCTTCTTGATCCAAAATAATGGTCACCACCTCTTTGTAACCTGCTTCTTTCTCAGACAGGGAGATGCCAGGTAGAGGATGACTGCCTGTGTCAGACAGACCTAGTCAGAGGGAAAAGTAAATAAGGTTGAAGTATGTGATTTTAAAGGACTTTGAAATGGTGTAGCATCACAGCGAGAAGCTTTCTTCTTTTTTTTTTTGCTATTTTTATCTGGTCATGTCATTTTTGCTTCATTTGCCAGGCTGATCTACCAGCTCCAATAGATTGAGCAGGGATTATTTAGAGGGTGACTAGAACATACCATTGAGATCTGGGCTTCAAGCTTTCTGTTGGACTACACAAAAAGAGTTGAACAGACACAGTTTAATGAGGCAATGCCCTCAGGGTTTCTTGGAATTATTTGGTTCGCATTACTTGATACAACATTAGAAACTGTCCCCGTATTTTTCTGCTTTTATTCAGGACTAGAAAAGGGCTTACAGAGGAATCTGTGAGATGGTTAAACTTTAATGTCCTGGTGTAAATTCCACTACAATACTCTAGAGAGAAAGCAAGTGTTTTACTGTCAGAAGGCACAGAAAAGAGAGGGAAAAAAAAAAAAAAAAAAAGATGTATTGGATAATTCACCACTAAGAATATACTGCACTAAGAAGACACCAAAGGTAAAGTGTTTTCTGGAGCAAGATATGAAGATCTGAAGGATATAGAAGTAGCAGTCTGAGAGCATTGTTCATCTTTTGACAAATATTATTCAAACTTTAGGTTCATATTAAAAACTTAGTATCAGCAACCTACATGTGTTTTGAAGGATGTTTTTTATCATTGATTCTGAGCTATGATATACTGGGCAGGACACAGGGAATACTTCGTGCTGCTACAAATTCTATAAATAACACATAAGTTCCCCACAACCAATATCTGCACCACAGCATTATAGATACTCATACTAGTTCAACTCAGTCTGGGACACCTATTCAGTCCCTTGCAGGTGCCAGGTCATCAAGAGTGTTGATGTATGTCTTAGCATGGTATGACATTTGGGCTAATAAGCTCACCCATTCTGTACTTTGCAGGAGCAACTGTAGGACTTCAGTTTCTGGCTAGTTCACTGTATATCTCTATTGCATGTAGAACAGCACTACCACAAGTGTGCATCTCCTAGGACAATAAAATAGATATAAAATTTAAGAATAGCTAAATGCCATTACCTTGCAGACCATCAACTGATAATCATGAACTCAGATGACTTTGACTTCTAGGAAGAGGATATAAATATCTCTGACTTAAATTCTGTTATAATCATTTCCTCCAAGACCGTGAGCTACTTTCATAATGGGCTCTGGTCAGTTGTCCAGGACAGTTTTCCCTCTTCAGCAAACAGCTAAAAGAAATGTCCTTTATATCACCTAATATGCTGGCACTTTCTATAATCTTGTATTCTGTTTTAACTGGGATAAAGTATATTCTTGGAAAATGTTAATGCTCCTAAAATACCCCCATACTACTTCAGTTCAAGCATTAAATGGTACATTTTTACATAGGTACTCAGGGTTTAACTTGCTCCATGTGTTCTTCTAAGTACTGGAGAAGAAAAGCCTCCATGAAATAGTAACACAGCAGAATAGATAAAGTGGAAGGCATCAAAATGTATTGAGAGCTTTTCAGTCTATTCAACAGTTCAAGTTCTGCCAATGACACTTGACATGCCAGTAGCAAAATATACCTTGATAATGATAGGTGTCAGTGAAGGGCAGAGCTTTGGGGAGTTGCTCACTGAAACATTACCCACTGATTTCCCTTTCAGCTTATAACTACTTGCCTGTAGTTTCCAATTTGTACAGAAATAACTGAGATTGATGAAATGTTAAGTGTTGCTAGCCAATTTCTGTTTGTCCCAGACATTTTTCTCTGCTTACATTTCAAGAAATAGAGAATTTATGGAAGAGAAAACAGATAAGTAGGCAAGCTCCACTACTACTTAAGTCAAGCAGATGGTGGCAGGCCTGCATGTACTGAAAGTTCTTACTTGTATTCTTGAAAGAATTAGCAAAAACAACTGAGTCACTAGGACGATTGCAAGATAGTGGTCTCATGCTGCAAAAAGCAAAAATTGACCTGCTGTTATTCTCTTAACTTTTTCCAAAGTTGTTTTTCATGGTCCCTATTGCAATCCCAGGCAACTTTCTAGGCCATGGTTTTCCAAGAGCTGACAGAAGCCAGATGTACCTGGTAAACTTTATTATGTGGTCAGCAAGAAAGCATGCACTATGTATATTCCTTTATCACAGTCCCCTAACACTGGGCAGTGTTACATACCACTAGGGGGTATGTTTGTTTTACCAAGATGGTCTATAAGCATATTTTGTGATTACAATATAATCTCTTTGTGAAGATAAAACACTGTGCAGGGTTGTGAGACATTCTGGTGGAGGGCCATATGTGCCACAGCACTCAAACGACTGGAGCAAGAGCTTTTGGAATGTACTTGCTTTGTGTCAAAACATACACATAAATTTACTTTTGTATTTGATGTTTTTACTGAAAAAGAAAGAATCTGTTTTTTGATGGCAATAACTTTGCTTAAATTTCCTTTTATTTCAAAGTTACAGACCGTATGTTATTTTAAAGTGGATATATGCACACAAAGTTATGATGGGATTTTTAAAGGAGTCTAAAGAACACAGTTTGCAACTCCATTAAAAATCTTTGTGTTCTCAACTCTTAGTCCACTGTTCATCTAAAAAGGGAAAGACAGAAATGGATTTATAGCCATTCCATTCTTTCCAATGCAGGTAAATGTGCTCACATCTAGAGACTTATATAACTCTCTGAGAATGGGCCAAATTTGTCTCCAGCCACCATATACTGTACAGGAATATGTTACTTCGAAAAGAGGCCCTGAAAGATTCAGATATCCTGGCTTCTCTCTCTTTTTTTTTTTTTTTTTGTTTGTTTATCATTCAAAATTTCATGCTGTTTTCAGCTGATTCAGCTGATCTGAGGTCTAGTGGTAGGCTGATACCTGCCAGCATCTGAGTTCTCACAGAGCTGCTCCTAATGGGGGAGTATCATCACACGGCACTTCCAGGGCAACCAGGTGATCAGGCCCAGTCAGCATGAGTTTATGAAAGGTAGGTCCTGCCTGCCTGATCTCCTTCTATGACAAAGTGACACGCTTGGTGGATGAGGGAAAGGCTGTGGATGTGGTCTACCTTGACTTCAGCAAGGCTTTTAAAACTGTTTCCCACAACATTCTCCTCAAGAAACTGGCTGCTCGTGGCTTGGACCAGCATATTCTTTGTTGGGTTAAAAACTGGCTGGATAGCTGGGCCCAAAGACTCGTGGTGAATGGAGTCAAATCCAGTTGGAGGCCAGTCGCTAGTGGTGTCCCCCAGGACTGGGGGCCAATCCTCTTTAATATCTTCATCGATGATCTGGATGAGGGGATCGAGTGCACCCTCAGTAAGTCTGCAGATGACACCAAGTTAGGTGCGTGTGTCAATCTGCTCGAGGGTAGGAAGGCTCTGCAGGAGGATCTGGATAGGCTGCACCGATGGGCTGAGGTCAACTGCATGAAGTTCAACAAGGCCAAGTGCCGGGTCCTGCACCTGGGACGCAATAACCCCAAGCAGAGCTACAGTCTGGGAGATGAGTGGTTGGAAAGCTGCCTGGCAGAGAAGAACCTGGGAGTATTGGTGGATAGTCGGCTGAACATGAGCCAGCAATGTGCTCAGGTGGCCAAGAAGGCCAATGGCATCCTGGCTTGTATAAGAAGCAGTGTGGCCAGCAGGTCTAGGGAAGTGATTGTCCCCCTGTACTTGGCTCTGGTGAGGCCGCACCTTGCGTAGTGTGTTCAGTTTTGGGCCCCTCGCTACAAGAAGGACACGGAGGTGCTCGAAAGAGTCCAGAGAAGGGTGACGAAGCTGGTGAGGGGCCTGGAGAACAAGTTCTACGAGGAGCTGCTGAGGGAGCTGGGTTTGTTCAGCCTGGAGAAAAGGAGGCTCATGGGTGACCTTATCACTCTCTGTAGGTACCTTAAAGGAGGCTGTAGCGAGATGGGGGTTGGTCTATTCTCCCACGTGCCTGGTGACAGGACGAGGGGGAATGGGCTAAAGTTGCGCCAGGGGAGGTTTAGGTTGGATATTAGGTAGAACTTCTTTACTGAGAGGGTTGTGAGGCACTGGAATGGGCTGCCCAGGGAAGTGGTGGAGTCACCATCCCTGGAGGTCTTTAAAAGATGTTTAGATGGTGAACTTAGCGATATGGTTTAGTGGAGGACTTGTTAATGTTAGGTCAGAGGTTGGACTCGATGATCTTGAGGTCTCTTCCAACCTAGACAATTCTGTGATTTTGTGATTCTGTGATAGAATTGGAAAGAAGCAGGCAAGGAAACACATGGGTCAAGATAAAGACAGTTTAATAGGTGAAGCGAAGCTGCATACACAAGAAAGCAAAATAAAGAATTTATTCTGTACTTCCCACCTGCAGGCAGATGCTTAGCCTCTTAGGGAAAACAGTGAAAGACAAATGCCATAACTCCAGACATGCCCTCTTCCTCTTTCTTTTCTTGAGTTTTATTGTTGAGCATTATGTTATATAATATGGAATATTTCTTTCATCAGTTTGGGTCATCTTTTCCTGATGTGTCCCTTCCCCTGTCTACTCACTGTGGGGAACCAGCATATGAAAAAAAAAAAAAAAAAATTTAAATCAGTGCTTGGCAATGAGAGTGCTTGGCAACAGCCAAATCACTGTTCTGTTTTAGTGACAAATCCAAAACACGGAACAGTCTAGGTACAGAATCACAGAATCTGAGGAGGACCATGGTGGCTCTATACTACCATCACACACCTCAACATTATGGATCTTGGAACAATTACTTTCTCAGCCTTAGGGTTGTTCTGACTTGTGTGTGACTGCCTGTAGCGACCCCCAGTGAACAATTTAATGAGTTAAGTTCTGCCAGAGTACAGAGGCAATGTGACCATATCCTGTTTTGCTAGGCAGCAACATTCCAGTGAGAAGCTGATAATGCCATGTAGTCTGGCACTCCAATTGTTCCTCACAGTAAGCACTGTACCTACTCGGAGCCAGAAAGTAGGCGTCACAAAACCTTTTCAGTGAAAACCTCTTTTGATCTGAAACTGAGACAAAATATCACCTCTAGTATGGCTGTTTCCACTTCCATAAAGAAGAATCAAACCTATTTAGTTTTACCAAAACCATGCTAACATGACTTTCCAGATATAAAGTTTCCAGAAGGCTTAGTGCAATATTTGCATAACGCAGACATGGGAACTGAACTCCAGAGACTGTATTAAGAAGATGACTCTCCTATCTTGTTTCTCGGTCTGTCTTAGACTACTTTAATTGGTATTTGCTACTGTCTGTTTGAATGCTACCAGATATTCCCAGACTTGCTGAGTCTGCTGCAGGGTATGAAAAACATACACAATTTTCTCTACCGTGTTAAAATAAGAATAAAATACTAAAAAATATGATTTATATTTGCCACCTCCTACACATAAGTGCAGGAATTTGGGGGTCTGGATATCTTAACAGATGATGACTATTTTTTTACTTCTCTACTGTTGCTGTTTTCCTACAGATATTGATGAGAGGAAAACAAATGTGTAAGAGAGAAACTGCATCCTTCTATAGAGTCATCATGTCAGTGAGTTGCTACAATGTAGACTACTAAAAACAGCCTTTATTAACTTAGTGCTACATATATATTTATTTATTTATTCTTATGAACTGAAATGTCTATCTGAAGGTTTTCCGCAACTTGATGGTTTTGATCAGATTTGAAAGGGAGAATTCTCCTAATCTGGCAGACTGAATATTTGGATAGAATCTGCTTACTTTATCTATGAAAACTTAGTTCTTGATAGTTTCTATATATAACTGCATATGAGGTATCTACAAACAATCCAGTATGACAAAAAAAAAATGCAGTGCTCATTATTTATAGGTCTCATCAATTTCACAGACAAAACAGAGGCAGATAATTCGAACAGGAACCATGAAATGCCACAGCCATGAAAGGGAACATTTTCATTCCCAGTCACATTACTTGCACACACAATCATCACCAACAAACATTATAACTAGGCACTGTGCGGCAGCAGTGTTCCCTGAAGACATTACTAAACTCTACTTTTCAGTGTGCTTACTCAGGACTCCAGTATAGCCTTACAAACTTTAATGATTTTAATGCAGATCTCAGCAAAGCAGACATCTAATTAAGGGAACAAATGGGTTGTTTTTTCCTTTCTTCTTATGTACAGATGATTTTCATTTTCTCAGCCCACTTTACTATAAACAATTTAAAATAGAGCTATAAAGAAAGTTCAAATTATATTCTAGAAAAGTATACATAGTTACAAGCATAGAACAAACTAATATTATTGTTAGGAATTAGAAAAAAAGAGATAGAAAGAATAGGATAGATAAATAAATTAATAATAATAATAATAATAATAATAATAATAATAATAATAATAATAATAATAATAATAATAATCATAATAAAAGCCTTAAGGATAAAGGCTAAATTTCCACATTTTACAAGTGGAAAGCCTGATATAATATTCATTGAAATAGGCAAAAAGCATTCTAGAATTAGAATTATTAGAATTTTATAATTCTCGAATTTTGTTAGAATTTTCTTTTTCCTTTTTAATAGAGTGTTCAGTTTAGGACTTACATATTTCATGTTTTATTTTTTGCTTAAAATGCCATCATCATGTGTAATTTCACACTTGTTTTTCTGTGCTGTGGAAGAAAGGGGAAAGTAGGATTCTTGTTTAAAAAATAACAATAAATAGTAAGAAGATGATGTTCATTCACATTTATTCAGTCTAGATAAGAATAGCCATACTTGGCATTTGTAGCACAGGTCACTGATTTCCCTCAGACATACTGTGAAACTATGTATCACCTTAGTATTTTCAGTCTTACAAGATTATCATAAAGGGTGTCCCAGACCATAGGGAGTTCTCAAAGCTGACAGTGGAATATACATGTAGTAAACACAAAAGAAAAGGAAGGAGGGAAGGGAAGGGAAGGGAAGGGAAGGGAAGGGAAGGGAAGGGAAGGGAAGGGAAGGGAAGGGAAGGGAAGGGAAGGGAAGGGAAGGGAAGGGAAGGGAAGGGAAGGGAAGGGAAGGGAAGGGAAGGGAAGGGAAGGGAAGGGAAGGGAAGGGAAGGGAAAGGAAAGTGGAAAAATCTAATTGCTGTTGTTGATATATTCATAATTACAAATTTAGTAATGTTTCTTTGTTATTATTCTGATTCAGAGAAGTCATTATTACTTTTGTAAGGTACACTACGAATGAGAAGAGATGCACGAACTGCTGCACTCTCTACAGTGTATATATGTACTGTTGATTAAGTGTACACCATTCAAATTTCTGAACACCACTGTCAACACTACTTAATATAACTTCTGAAAATAACCAGATATTAGTTTTTAAGTAAGAATCCAGCAGACAGTGATCAGGAAGATGAAATATCTATTTATTTTGGTGTACCATTCTGGCAATTCTGTCTGTGAATATACATTCTGAGGGCTACAGAAGTTTAGGAGAGCAGTCCATGAACTGACCTTCCCTGGATCTGAGCCTCTTCTCCATCTCTCTTTAAGTCTCCTGGACTGCAGTAGTACCTTCACCAGCTCTGTGGTTAGTGCTGAATGCAAACAGCTTTGCTGACTTTTCAGTCAGTGTTCAGTAAGTGCCCACCTTTAAATGGATTGACCTTGTTTTACAGAAGAATGCATAACCCAAACCCTACTTAGAGATGTACTTTGGTAGAAACAGAACACTGATCTAAAATCCATGGCTGCTCTCAGCATCCTACATGTTTCCCAGACTGAATGAAAAATGTTGTGTCCTTAAGACTGAAAATTTGGCCTTCAATCCTAATTATTTCCTTCTCTTTGCAAAATGAATGTCACATCCCTGCATTTGTCTCTCCCTTATGCTTCAGAATGTACTTTGGAGAACCCATCTGGCATGTAGGGTGGCTGAGCTTAGCTTTCCCGGTGGGGTATTAGCAAAAGGTTAAAACAGTGTTAACCTGGAGCAATGTCCCCATTTTCTGTAAAAGGTTCTTCTGACCTGACATCAGTTTCTCACTGCCAGCTATGTACAATGTGGAAAAAAAAAAAAAAAAAAAAAAAAAAAAACTATTTAATCTCTTCTCTCTCCAAATTTATGACACTTTTTCAGTGTTTCAGAGAACAGAAGATTAACCTTATATTCAGACACAAAATAGATTTGATAATATTTTTGTAGTTATGACATTTGTCATTTAAAAGTTAGTTAAGAAATTACTCATAAAAAAATGTAGTTTATACATTGATACGTGATTGTGAAGAGAAATTCAGTAGACAGTTGAAGAAGATGAAAAACTTCATTCCTTTTTGTCATGAATAATTAATCATGACATACAAATACTTGTTTAGTGAATATTTTTTCAATACAGTTCTAAAAATATGCCTAGTATTTTCATTAGAAATCTGTATGAAATAACAGCCATTTATAACCAAAAAATGTTAAGCTGATGTGGTCACACAATAAATCAAATTTAATTTAATTCCTGAGAAAAATAAAATAAAATTTCAATTGCATAGTAAACATTTCCCATATGGAAAAATAAATAAGTCTGCTACAAAATACATCCTGTATAAAACAGCTTATTTACTTTACAGTTTATTTTCAAAATAAAAGAATACCTAACTGTTTCAAGAAAAGAAGGTTGATTATTCTCTTTGTCTTTAACCTCTAAGATCTTTTCAACATAATCTAAAACATTGTTGTTTGTCATACTCCAATATGACATTACTAGCAGAGTAACAGAACAGTAAACATCTGTGGAATACTAGGATAAGGCTCAGTTACCTGCACTGTTTCTGAATAACATTGTATTTCAGACTTCATAATTATTGTGTAATCCTGTGCAGGTCCTGATTCCACAGAGTACATATGCTGCTTTTTAACTGTGTGCTTAAATATTTTGCTGAATTTGGTAATGCTGACGGCTACAATTATATTTATTTAAGGCCTCAGTCTTCCTTAAAGTGGAATATTTCAAAACTTTAACTGTCATAAAAACTGGCCTCTAACATGAGCTGGTGGAGGAGAGCCCACTTTTGCTATGAATATGTTCTGTACTGTATAGGATACAAGGATATTCTGTACCTGCAATACAAGGTTTCACTCTGTTCAGCCTTTCATGAAGAGCTGCCTGACTGCAAAAAGATAATAGCCTCTACAGAGTTTCATTAAACTATATTATCTATATTATTAACTCTGTGAAGCAAAACGTTCTCTTGTCCTTCTTGGAGGATGGTGAGGTTCAGTATTTCTCTCTCACTTGTCCCCTAACTTGCTATTCTGCCTTCAAGGCACAATCAGACCATTCAGTAGAGCTGAGATAAGGCACATTAACTGTTTTTGTTCTAGGCTCAGTATTTTTAATATCTTCTTTAGGACACCTGGTGATGTTTAGAAATGATGTTAGACATACAACACAGTTTTTCCTGATTTCTTGCAACTCGGTGCTTTGAAATGCATTTAGTTTTTTCCTACTGCTTCCTTGCAATAAGGAAGTCATCCTGATGTCTATTACCTCCCTTGTAGAGACAGAGAATGTGTGGTAACAGTCATGGTAGTATTTCAAGTTACAACATTTAAATAACCATTTACAGAAAATTTTGAAGTGGTGGAAGGAATACAACGAGAGACTGGATGAAGCAAAGATACATGTTGGGAGAATCAGCTGCATTTACTTTATGGTCATCACAGAAAGAGAAGTGAGTGTATGAATTTTCGTGAGCATTGTAGGTGAAGTGTTTTCAGTTTCATGATGGATAGGCAGGGAAAACAGTTGTTGGGAGTATTATCAGGACAGAAAAGAGAACCTAGCATCTAGCAGCTACCAAAGGATCCCTATATAAGACTAGATGTTAAAGAACTGAAAATTAAGCAACATTAATCACAATAAAATATTGGACTTAAAAAAAAAAAAAAAAAAAAAAAAAAGTGGAGGGAGATTGAATAATGAATAATTGAAAAATAAATTACAATCATACAAGAGGAAGTACAAGCCAGAAGTAATTTTTGCATAACTATTAAATAGAAATTTTACACTATATAATACAAAAATAAAAGACAATTGAATATTTGCGTATAACTATGTATAACTAGAAGGACCAAGATGACAGCTGTGTCCCTGCAGCATTTAGTTTTGTGTTCCATAGGGTCAGGATTCACCACTGTCCAGGACCATGTGTACTGCCAGGGTCGCTTCAGCCATGGAACTGTCCATGGTCCCTGGGACAATGTCTCAGTTTGTCTAGACAACCAGAAATACTTGATTAACTCCTCAATTTGATAGCTTACTTCCTTTTGACAGGAAACAGATTAGCAAATTTGGAGAAAACTTATGGACCTTTTCTCATTAAATTTCACATGACAATTTTAATTCTTTTTCCCTGGGTTCTTTCTTGTGACTGCAAAAGTCATTCTTAGAGAAAATGCCAAGAAGTGATATTTTGCAAAAAAAAAAAAAAATACATCTAGTAATTCAAAATTATTCTCCTTTTATTTGTTTGTTTGTTTATTTATTTATTTTTGTGGCAACTTACTTTTGCTTTGAAGAGCTTTGCTTCCTATTGAAGGACTATTTTGTGATAATAACCACCTATTGTTTTTCAAATTAAACCTATACTTAATGAGAAACTTAGACTATGGACTACTTCAGAAATTATGATTTTCTAAGCTTTATGCTTCCTTTAATAATTGGAAATTTTTATTATCCATATTATAGAAAACACATTTTGCTATAAGAATACATGCAGCTTATACTTATAGTGCATTAAATTAGTTCACTCAATTGTAATCTCAAATTTGTGTTCAAATTCTTTTTTAAAATAAAGACTTTACAAAGTTGAATTTTGTTAATTTGGAAAAGGAAAAGGAAAGTGAAAGGGAAAAGGAAAAGGAAAGGGAAAGGGAAAGGGAAACGGAAAGGGAAACTAGAATGGGAAATGGGAAGTTGCTTCTAAAATGCTTAAATTTAAATACTCCGTTCAGATTTCTACAAGCCAATACTATCATTTAGTCAGACAAGTTCAAAAGTCTAGTAACAAGTTATTCAAAGATGACATATATAGCACAGTGTTTTTTCCAGCTGTTTAAGCTATATTCATTTGAGACATTATCCAAAACAAAACAGTTTCAGCAAAACTCTGGATTACAAAGAATGTGTGGAAGTTTTAGTTGAATAAGGAAGTTTTCTTTTTATCCAAAGTAGAAATTATGTGGGGTACAGGGATCTAAAAACAAGGTCACAACATTGAATGGAATTTCCAACAATAAGATGCTGACTGAGTAAAATCTAGATATAATTTGCTCACTCCAGTGCCCAGTGGAGAATCACATTAAAAAAAAAAAAAAAAGTTATTGGGACCACCTTTCACCTTCCATGGGGACCTGCCCATCAGACACATGGGTAGAACAAGATGTTTTACAGTACACATTGGATGTACTGCAATGAAAAGCAATACCTAGGATTCATAATCAGGGCCCTTGGATCTAGTTGTTGACCTTGCTAGAACCAAAACCTCAGGAAGACCAAGTGGCACCATGAATGATTGATCAATCATATCTGTTTACATTCACAGGATGCATTTTGTTTTTTCTTATTGAGTTACATTTGATATTACTTCTTTCATTTGATCTCTTATACTTCAGCAACTGTCATAGCTCTAAATTTACAGTATTTGCTCTTTCATTTGTATTGTAGTCATTGATCAAGAACAGAAAATGTATCTTTTCCTTTTAACCCTTGACACTGCAAATTCCTCTAAATGTGATCCTAGTACAGAAAAAAAAAAAAATACTTGTTTCTATCTTCAACTAAGTCACAGAGTGGAGCAGAATCTTAAAGGAACTGTATAGGCAAGGAATAGTTCAAAAGACTCTATTAAGACTGCTTATTTAGATGTTCTAGGATTTCTGGGTCTTTTCAAGGAACTCAATAGAGTGTTTTTATATCAACTTTCCAAAGCTACTAATTTGTGATTTTCTTTTCATCTGCCTTTTCAATTGTGATAGTTAGTTTCAAGTGTTTAGAGGGAAATTTTACATGGGATGTTGAAATATCAGATATATGCTTCTGCTAATTCGGATTTCAAGTGTAACTTCTCCCTTGATTTAGTGTCGCATTTTGCAATGGAGAAAATTATAATGCACCCACTTTTTTCTTCAAGAATCAGTTTTGCTCAGTGAGAGCCTGAGGTCATCACATGTGGTTTTCTTTTCACATGATTTTTAGTTTGTTTACATAGATTTTATTTCCGTAGAATAATTAAGAAAATAACAGTAAGTTTAACTCAATTCTGAATACTGTTTGGATATTTGGTGTTTTGCATAGTTGCTGGATTTTGCATCTGTTTTTAGTAAAGTCTTGGTCATAATGTAATTGGACAGACATCTTCCCATAGCACTATTTAAACTCTGTACTCTGAAATTTTCAGAATTGCTTATACATAGACAATGTGATTTTCTATAAAGTGAAGATGAAGGTACCTACAAATGAACTGGTATTTAGCTGGAAAGAACTTGAGGAATGTAGAAGAAAATGAAAAACAGTTTTTTGAGTTGAAAATTATGATTGCAAAGCTATGCTAAGTGATCCATAGCTGGGCTTCAGAACTCTAGTAAACTTCTGGCAGTGAGGTTATCTTTATTGTGTTACCAGTTAGAAGTCTGATTAGGAGAGCAGAGTGATACAAAAAGCATTTAGAGAGTTGAGTGGCTTGCTACCTGACAAAGGTTGGGAAAATTTGTTTAGAAGAGTTTTTTTCTGAAGAAAATACTTGTTTCTAATTTAAATAATGTATGTTTTTTCTTACAATTTTTTTAAATGTCATTTTTTGTTTGCTTGTTTTACTAGAACACATAGATCCTTAAACCTCAGGAATTAGGTTTAGGGTATAATAAGATGTTAGTAATGATTAAACACTTTTAATTTCAATGTCATTTTTCCCTTCTCAAGCATTCCCTCCATTAGCTTCAGAAATGCTAGGAGAATATATGTTGAATAAATAATCATTAATATATGTTATAATGTAATTAAATTTTTAGACATTCAGAGGTTAAACATATTTCAGTACATTTTGTACAACATTATAATTGTAATAATTTGTTTGTGGTCATTCTTGCATTACTCCATTTATAAAGCGAACACATTTTTTGACTGTGCTGCAGAAATATCATGTTCAGTTTACAGACCTCTTTCAGATGTGTCTGCCCCTTCGCTTAGAATCCTTAAATGTGATCAGGACAGAAGTGAACATAAACTATGTGTGGAGTAGCTCATAAACTTCTGTTGTTGTATAGCAAAATTGTTTTCTTCATTGTATTTTAACAAGTAACTTTAGAAATGCCTTTACTTGACTATGCCTCTTCATTTGCTACAAACTGCTGTAGGATTTGTCTGCTGTTCTATTTCTATACTGATCCATAGTGTAGAAATGTTATAAAACTCCACTTCTTTAAAGTCTTGAATCATGACATTCACAATGCTTACGTTCACTCTGAACCATCAAATAAGTTATACCTTGCTTAAACATTTTTTTATATCTGCTAATGACTAAAGCACAAAAGAAAAACAACATCTGATATTCAGATTTCCTGGCTACATCTGGAGTTATTTATGAGATACACACACACAGATAACAGCTCATTGCTTCAGCTACAGGAATCTAAGTCCAGAAGAGAAGCCATGGGAGCATAAACAACTTGTAAATCTATTCTGAAGTTATCATCTATGACATGAATAAGAAAAAGTCATATCTCTGGGGTGAGGTTGAAATGTAAACACAAGGTCTTCCCAGGAGAATTTACTCCCGAAGCGTATTTTCCACTTTTTTTTTTTTTTAATTAGATACTTATACTCCCTCTTCAGGAAAGCCACACTTTGAGAACATTACACAAATTATTCATAAGCAAACAAACAAACAAGCAAACTCTTGCAGCATTTTTCTTATATTATTAAGATATATCTCAACTATTCTGAGTCATCTCTGCTATAAATTTAGGAATTGATACTGTTACAACAAGGATGTAATCAGAAGATCAGATTTCTGTTATTTTCAAAAGTCTTGGAGCAAGGACAGATTCTTGAACAGATTCTTGAACAGATTCTGTGGAATAACCCTGGCAAGTCACCTGGACAGGAAATATTTTTAAATAACGTGAGTCCAAGAGATTGTTTTCTTCAGACAATATCTAGATGATTTTATGCCTTTCTACTGCACCAGGAAGAGATAGCAGTGCACATCCAGAGATGTTAAATCTCTTGAAATGTAAAATCAATGTCTATCCAAGCCATCTGAACAGTTCTCAAAAGGGGAAAAAAAAAAAGGAGGGGGGAGGGGGGGAATTTCCCTTGCAGAAGAAGCAGCATAATGTCACACCAGTTCCTGTAAAAAGAACTGAAATAAAAATAAAAATAAAAAACAGCCCACTGTTCTGGGTTGGCCAAATTTTAGATAAGATTTGACCAAAATTCTCTACAGAATTGATGCAGTAATATTCCTGTTCAGCACAATGTTTGTGCAGCACTTATTCCAGTTACTTTTTCCAGTTAAACCTAGAAGCCACTGCATTTCAGTGATAGACATCAATAAAGAAGTATTGAAATGTTTTTGTGTTTTACCAAATGACAAATTGAGGTATAAACTTAACCATATTCCTACAGCATATTCACTGGCAAGAGCTCTAGCCACATAGCCCAAGTCCCAGAAGGCAAAGGCAGGAACTGGCAGAGTGAAGAACCACCTACTGTAGGAGAATAAAAAAGTTTGAGACAAGCTAAAGAACCTAAAGGTGTGTAAGTCCATGGGACCTGATGAAATTCATCCATGAGTTCTGAGGGAACTGGCAGATGAAGTTGCTAAACTACTGTCCATCATATATGAGATGTCGTGGTAGTCTGGTGAAGATCCCACTGACTGGAAGGAGGGAAACGTAACCCCCAATTTTTAACAAGGAAAAAAAAGGAAGACCCAGGGAACTACAGACTAATACTCTGTGCCCAGCAAGATCAGGGAGAAATTCTGCTAAGACACATGGAAAGTAAGAAGGTGATGGGTGACAGCCAACCCAGCTTCACTAAGGGCAGATCATGCCTGACAATTCTGGTGGCCTTCTACAGTGGGGTTACAGCATAGCTGTTCTCTTTGGAAGAGCTATGTTGTGGAAAATAGCTGGTGCTCTGAAATGAACTGAGCAAACGGAGGAAGAGCTACTTAAAAGCAAGGTTTGAAATGCATTGTGAATACTACATTTGTTAAGGAGCAACCAGTTTGACCTACAAAGTGTTGATGTTTAGCACCAATGTATCAGTTTGTGCTATGCCTACATGTATTCTATGGAAACATACAAAAAAGTGGCTATGAGTAAGCTCCAAGATACGCTTCTGGAAAAAATCAGCACATTTACAGTTGGACCATGCTATAAGTCCGGATGGAAAGTATAAGGAAAGTTCTCTCTTTTTTTTCCTAATTTAAACCTGAGCTGAGACTAGCAGTGTGCATTGTTGCCTCTGCCAGCTGCTGTCAAACAGCAGAGAAACAACTGAAGCAGTATGAAAAGAAGAGCAGCTTACCCTGCCTGTCAAATGTTTTCTGAAGAAGCAAACCAGAGAGCTTCTGATGGCTCCAAGTTTCTTCCTAGTTAATTTAGGCATGCAAGCTAACAAAAAGCATCATCAAAACAAGAAGTGGAAGAGCAAACCATGGACAGGAAGGCTGTGAGAGAACAGTGTTCAGCCACAGATTTCAGTGTGGCCCCAGTCAAGTCATTTAGACCACATCTGTCTCAGTTTCACACCTTTAAAATCTAGATGATACTTCTGTACTTTCTCTACTACACAAGGTATTTTGGGGCATGGAGGTGGGGAGTGATAGGGGAGTGAATGTCTTCACACTATGAGTTGTTTAGAATGTCTAATACTTTTATGTATGTGACATATACACAGACATATCACAGTCTGCAGGGTGGTAGTGACTTGAAGGATTTGAGGAGCTGAAGGTTGTTTTGTCTTGTTTTGTTTTGATTTGATTTGATTTTGTTTCAAATGGACTTCTGACTTGCCTGTAAGTTGACAAGTGGTTGATCTGAGTATTCTGAAAAACAAGGCCTAAAATCACAACAGCAAATTCATTTTCTGGTCGTATATAGACTATATGTGTTATCCATTCTCTTGTAAACAGTTTTGGTAAAATAATGAACCAAATGAAAAAAACTACTTAACTTTGTGTCTAGCACTTTTATATGTAAAATATACCAAAGAATGTCACTAGGCAAACAATTAATGCTCTCTGAAAAGTAGCTACATCCTAAGTGTAAAGTGGCAACCAAACACACACTAGGCATGTCACAGAATTATTTGATTAAAGCAAAGTTTACCTGAAGTGACCAAGACAAACCCTTGTCCCAATACAATCACCACAAAGTTTTTAATGTTTATTCAATTCAAGCATGGTTGATGCAATGAATGCAGCAATTGCTAATGAAATTTGCCATCCAGCATTGACTAACATGTTGTCCATCCTGTTCTTCCAACTTGCACAGACAATTTTCATAAATACCAAATGGGTTTATATACATCATGAATGGACTTTTCCACATTGCAAAAACATGGTTACATTGCAAAAATATGGTTCTGTACAGCATTTGACACCTATTCAAATGATGTGAAGCAAACTCAAGTGGTCTCGGGTGTTCAAATCAAACTTCAAAACTTTGAAGCCATTCTTCTTAAGGAATCTAGGCATTTCCAGTTTACCATTTTCCCCAGCACCTATTTCTTCAGCCTGAGTTACTGAAGAACTCATGCACAAAAACTGCCCTTGTTTATAGCATCTGAAGTTTGATTTATGGAATGAAGAGGGTTGTTATTTTATGAGCACAAAAATGGAAGGGACTACTGTACCTACAAATGTAAAATAACATACTTCAAGAGAAAGAAGAAAAGCTATAAAGTCTACCCCTGTTTTCCACTTGCCCTCAGTAAAGAACAATAGACTCCAGCTGGTCACTGCAGAGCTTTTTCTCCTTTTGAAAATGCTGCCTTACAAATGCTTATAGAATCAGAAGATCTACAGGCTTTTTGCACCTATGGGCATTCATAGGAGAAGGGGAATTAGATAACATCTGCTTCATGGTCTGCACAGATTTTTCTCTTTCCAATGGATACTATTATGCACACAAGAGAAGCACTTAAACAATTTCCATGCAGCTGGATGGATTGTTTCATGTTATTCCATGTCATACTGGCATCCTACCCAGTTGTCATTCTGACATGACAAAGCAGATGCCCCAAGTTTCATATGCAATGAAACTGTTTTAGCAGCTGTGAATCAAATGTTTACAAGAAATGTAAGTCTATTAAGTGCCTCCAGGTTATTTTCAAATTAAGACTTTCAAATCAAATGGTTTTAATATTGCCAATCTTTGCACAAATAACTGTTTGATTTCAGTACAAGCAGAAAAGATTTCTCCATGCGTTTATGAACGTGCTAGAAATGGAAACGTATCCTAAGAAAAAAAAATGTAAAAAGTCTTAATAGCTGCTGCCTCTGTTCAAAATACAATATTATCTCTAGAGCTAGAACCTATACAGAAAACATAAGAGCAGGGAAAAGCTGTCTCAAGTTAACTGCATTGCCCAGATTTACTCCTAGCCTAACAGACACTGCCCACCTGAGCTTATTTACCTCCAGCTGTATAGGTTTTCATCTACCAGTGGTATGTCCTCTTGTGAACATGAACACTGCAGTCCAGTAACTTCTAATCCATCTGTTTTGAGTCTCTTTAGGCAGGAAAGAAAACACCAACTACTGAAGGAGCTCATCAGCAGGGATGTCATGAAATTTTCCTGTCAGTCAGAGAAGTGACATGAGACATACCAGGTCTTACAGAGACACTCTTGTTCATCATTTGTACAAAAATATGTGAAAGGAAAAAGATGCAATTCACCTTAGTATGGAAAAGTTTGATTACAAGAACAGTCAATAGCTACTTACCAGCTATGAATTTCAAAATCATATATTTACACAGCATAGACAAAATCTTTTTCTTTGAAAATATGTATTGAAAAGTACTGTCAATGACCACAGAAAATGTAGTGCTGAATGAGAACAAACACATGTTTCATTGCCAGGAGAAGTTGTGCACTTTTTTCTTCAGGAGTTAATGATGGTTTTTTTGCTAGAGATCCCAAAGTAGGCATCAAAATAAATAAATAAATAAATAAATGAATGAATGAATAAGTAAATGGCAAAGACAAATGAATTTTGTTCCAATTTTCTAAAACCTGCTGCTATTTCAGCATGAGAAAATATAAGCACAGAAAAAAAATAATTAATTCATTACTTAATTAAAAAAAAAAAATAATAAAAGAACTTACAATTGCTTATATTCATCTACATAATCTACATAGGCACAAAAATGTGGAAGAGAAAGAGAAAGGGTCAGAGAGATGGAATATATTCTTGTTTTCTCAACTTTCCAAAACACAGCTGTTACTTGCTGGTCTAATGAATTAAACTGCCTTGAAAGAGAGTATGTCCTTTATTATATCACTCAGTTTTGTATCTGACAAATGTTACCCAAGAATATGAACAGATGATACACACATGACATTGGGTTGGCTATAGATTGTAAATGATGATATTTTTTTTCAAAAAACACCTAAAGGTCTGATAAGCCTTGTATCAAAAAATATGAAGAAAAAAAGTGTCCGTAGTCTGGAGAATTGCAAACAAACTTAAATGACATTTACTTGAGCCATCCTGAATGAATATTTTTTGAATTTCATACTGCAAATGCCCAACAAAAGAAAACAGGTCCCAACAAAAGAAAACAGGTATTTCATGTATGGAGATGGATTGGAACCTAACTGAAGCACTGGCCTGACAACTTATGAAAAGGAGAGAGAATGTTGTTGTTTGGGTTAAAGACAGTAGATGACAGATTTTTTGTTGCCATATGTTGAGAATGATGAAATGACTAACTCTGAAGGCACAATTGAATTCTATAGTCCCTTCCAAAGGATAATAAAATTTAATTGCACCCTAGATCATTACATAAAGAGCAAGTGAAGTGTTTCTGTCTGTTTGTTTACTTCTAGTCGCTTTTGGTTGTGTCCAGTTCTTTTAAGTATACTGCAGTAGCAACTGACAGAAACTATTGCATCATTGGAATGAATCAAGTTTCTAAGTCTTCCCAGAAGTCACATGGGCCACAGGCAACACATTAAACTTTTAGCAAAATTATGTGATCTTATTCCATTACATGCAATTACAAAAGGGTTTTTTAGAATACATTTTTCATTTATTCTTTTTCTTTTGGTCATTTCAGAGTGAGCAGACTCATTTTGTAATTTACTCAAATAAGGAAAATTCAGTTATGGGTTAACTGTTCTTCAGAAGGTTGATATAGGAAACACAGAGTATATTTTAGTCTTTATTTTCAGACAGTGAAAGTAGATGATTATAATGTTCCCTTTCAGTCTTAAAACAAACATATTTATTTCTGGGCACCTTAAGCTGTGTTATGTGCTACAGATTTTTGAAGTACTGATATTAAATTTTACTGGCCATGAACACGTTGTATAAACGTGGTGATATGGAAATAAGTTCTTGGAGAGCTCAAAGATCATAATTTAAAATTACATTTTGTATTTTGTTTTGTTGATACCTGTTAATCATCATAGTATTTACAGGATTATGTTTCTCATCATAAAACAATGTTAATATGTTGAAAATTTTGCCATATCATTTATATTCATCTTAAAAAAAAAAAAAAAAAAAAAAAAAAAAAAAAAAAAAGAGTCACTGATTAAAGGCAAATGGTTTCCCAAAACATGTCATGTTTTTTCCACCTCAGAATTTTTCTGAGTGGAAATTTTGTTTTTGTTTATTTTATTTTTTATCTTTTTAGGATTCTCTGGCATCTAGACTGACCTATTGCTCTGACAGAGCTACAGCCCAGATCTTGAAAATCTGATGATATCCTCTGTGCATGTCCAGACCAACAATGCCATGGATTTAATGTGAGCATGGAGACTGTGTAGGGCATGTGGAATAGATTTGATGCTTCTCAGAGTCATCAGTCTGACTATAAAGAACATACAAGCACATACTGGTCCAGGAAATACAAGGCAGAAGTATGGTAAAGCCTAGCCAGCAGCTAATTTTGGTGGTTAGGCTACTGCTCGTACAACATACAGAGGGAAACATCTGTGTTCCAATTAAAATGTCAGAGATTTCGTGCCATTAAGTATAGAGGTAGGAAATCTGGAAGAAGGCTGTTTGTTCAATTTTTCCACTCATGATAGGCTTCCAAAAGCTAAATATTCAGATCACTAACAAGGAAACTTAAGTACAACAGCTTCTCTTTACCTTTCACTCTTAGACACTGAGAAAGAAGACCCCTGAGTTTTTCCTCCTCTTTAAACCTGTGCAGAGAAGGACATGATCTGACTCTATATGATGTTATGTGGCTACCTGCTTTAATAGTCTCAAGTTTGTGACCTGTTTTAATTTGGCTGTAAAGTGGTTTGTTGTTGTTGTTGTTGGTTTGGTTTGGTTTGGTTTGTTTGTTTGTTTGTTTGTTTGTTTGTTTTCTTTTGTTTCTTCTGGTTGTTCAGGTTGAAGTTGTAAAACGGGGAAAAAGCCATTTTCAATTTCACCATAGCTCTGGAGAAAATTGCTATCTTCTCTCAGCTATAATTGTTAGCAATGGATGCTCAAAGCTGACATGAAGTAGAATGCATTAAAGCTTCTGCCAGAGACTGTGAATGTGAATGATTTTCTTTCTAAATTATTTTTATTCTTTTGAGTTTACAGACCTTTCTTCCATTCCAAGGACAGTGGAAAAGCCAACATCCAGTAATTCTCTGAGTGGTGCCAAATTAAGTGCAGTATCATATTACAGCATGACAAGCAGCATCATTTTCTATGTCCCTAGAAGTCCTTGCAGAGAAAGATGGGCAGTAGTCCTGCCTCGGGCAGGTCCATGTGGCTTGAGCATGTGTGTAGACAGTGAATGTGAGGCCTCACTGAAATCAATGTATCCTCCTGAGATTCTCCAGTTTCAGAAAACAGGACTTCAGTACTGAACTCTGAAAAGATAGCTCTATGCTTGAATAATCAGGGAAATGTTCTTATTATATAAAAAGCTAGAGAAAATTTCATCAATTATAAAATTGATTTTATAATCATAAAAATCATAAAATCATAAAAAATCATAAAAATCATAAAAATCATAAAAATCATAAGAAATAATTGATTCTTATAATTTTAAATAATGTATTAAGATGCATAACAAATACAAAAATATTGTTGTAATTTGCATGCTCAAATCTTACATAGTTTATCCAAGCCTAGTAAAAAAATACAGATCAATACAGAGCATAAAATTCCCCTAGACTGTGATCTGAAGGGGATGTAAGAAAGTGCATAATTAAGCATTATGCTCATCATGCATTAAAATGAAGTATATGTTTAAGACTGCATTACATCTTGGTGCAGAGTACTATTCTCCCTCAAATGAACCAGAGAAGTTAGAAGGAATGTGAAAGAAAACGAACTGTGCATTTTCCCCTTACTTTGTAACTGCATTTGTGCATCGGTTTTTGTTGGAATTAGATACTGTATGAAATAACATAGGAGACAGTAAATTGACAATAAAAATGTATGTCTCCAAAACTGATGGAGTAAAAGGGGTATGATATCACTGGCAAGTCAGTCTTATTGCATACGAGCAGACAGAATGCAAACATTACAAAGACAAGAAACTTTCTCCTACCAGGAAGTACTGTCTGGCTGCCTCTCCTCTTAGCACTATTGATTATGCTCCCCAAAGGTCATAAATTACTGGAAGAGTTATTTTTAAGAATATTTGCTGAGCCTGATCTGTCAAAAGAGGTTAATCTAATGACTTTTCTAGCACCTGCCTGCACTAGACTGGATTTCTTCTCTACTGCTGTTAAAAGCTCCCGAGTCTTCCAGGTTCATCCCAACTTGTTATTAAAAAATACAAATGAGTCAAATGACAAAATGGATAAACTCTGTTACACAGAGGGTAGAACAAGAAGGCTGAGTATCCCTTTCTGCTAATAGATTGGCTGTCCCACACCAGGAAAGCAGTGTATTTCTTTGTGCGGGGCACTTCTACAGACATGCAACCAAAAATAAATAAATAAATAAATAAATAAATAAAACAAAATTTGAAATATCAACGAAGGGCTAAAATGTGTTTTCACTCAGAGGTCTATTTTTCAACAAAGATCTCTAAGGAAAAGAGAAGAGAAATATTATTGAAATCATACAGGAGAGATTTGGTATGTTTTCCCCTTTACTATTTTAAGTTTTGAATATTTAAAATGTACATAAATAGTTTGAGATTAAACTTTTTTTTTTTTTTTCATTATCTAAATTCTTCCACAGAAAGTATGAAAGGGAAGGAAGAGGGGAAAAAAAATAAACAGTAAAAAAAAGGGAGAGATAAGAGATTTTTGCTCTTGTCTGTTTTGGTACAAACAGGTAATACTCCCCAAACCCTAACAGCTTTGATATCTATACTTTTGTAACCATGACAGCACTTGACACTTCACAAAGAAAAAGGGAGAATTATAAGGGAGGAAATTAATTTTTTGCAGACAGAATTAACAGAGATGTGGAGTAATATCAGATTTTGTGGAGTAATGTCAGATTTGGGTGCAGTACTTACTCTAGAGACAAATATAAGGAAAAATTCCCTAACAAACCACCTTGTTACACAGTCTCCTTCTGTATCCAGCGCTGCTGTTGCATCAGAAACGTCTGGTCAACAAGACCATAACCACACCAAAGCTACAGCTATTTTGAGTGGTATTATTCTCCTGGTCCAGTTCTGAAAGAATCACAGAGTTCAGTAAATGTTGTGCTGGAATTCATGAAACAGAAAAGTAGAACTTTAACAGCTACATGAGTGCTGTTCAGTTCTATTTGTGCTTTTTTTTTTTTTTTTTCTTTTGTACTTGGAGGCAGCTCAGATTAATTTTACTGCAGTTGAAAATCATGCAAATATAGTTTAGAAAGAGGCATTTAATTCTTTATTGCTCCTGCACACAACACAAATAGCACCTCCAGTACTAACACAGCTAAGTGTTTTTAGTGTTATTCTACTATACAGTACATCACAATGTTAATTTTCCACATTACTTTATTCCTTCTCTAGCCCATATTTTACAACAGAGAAAACAAACTGCTTGTAATTACACTGCATGCCAGGACAAATTAAGTAAACACACATTTTTAATGCTTTTGGCTGTTAGGGTGAGAAACAAAGGGCTCTAGTTAAGGTCAATATTAGAGTTATGCAATTGCTTTGGGATACAAAAGACAAATGTCAGTGATTGAACATTGGTGAAATGAAAACTGTCAATTCTGAGCTGTTTCTGAACTCCTGAAAATGATATGCCACTCTAAGGTGAGGTCAGTTCTCTATACATATTTTCCTTCAGAATAACACTAATGCCAATAATAAATAATAATAATAAACTAATGGGAAGATCTATTGTGTCATTAGTGAAGTGATAAATCAGCAAAAAGTAAATGGGAGAATGGCTATTCAAGATCAGCCTTATTTACTAATGCTACCATCTCAGTACTACTGGGTGATGCTGATAAAGGTTAACAACAACTACAGGGGAAACCTAATTTTGCTCTTGCTGATACTAGTGTAAATCTGACTTCAGTGGAATTATACCTCTTAAACTAGAAAGCAGACAGTGACCTGGTGATTATACAGTTTGATCTTGGACAATGAGGATTTTTACATGTTTTTGCCTTTAATAGTATGGATTGGGCCAGAGGCACAACATTCAGAAACAGATGAAACCTTATGGAAAATGGTATTCAGACCCATCATCTTTACTCAGCTAGTCACAGATACTGGGCTGTTGGTTTATGTTCATCTCTATTTTAGTGATAAATTCATCTTTCTTCCAGAAAAAGGAGTAGATTTCTTAGACCTTACCTTTGCCAGCAAAGATGTTTAATGCAAGAAGTACTAGCTTAAAGAAAGAAAAAATCCCCACATTTTTTAAAGGGAGAAGGTCATAGAAAGACATAATACTAAGAAAGAAATAATAGGCAATTCCCTAGAGGGTGACACCCCGCCCGTGTTATGATGTATGCATGTCCAGAACATGGAAAGGAAAACAGTTTCCAGCTAAATTTCAAGAAAGAAGTCAAGGATAAATCCTTAAGAAATGGAGAAGGGGGAGTAAGAAAAACAAGAACTCTGGCTGTGCTGTTGATCTGTGACTGACATAGCTAAGTGAGATGCTGAGGGCCACACTGTGGCTGGCCCTCTCAATGTGGTAGAGATTTGTCAGATGCTCAGGCTTTAATTCAGATCCCTAGTCTAGGCAAGGATCTTTCCCCCATTGTAATATCATCCACACCATCAGGACTAGGTCTGCTCATTACTTGAGCACAGCCAGCCCATGCAGGATTGATTAGGGAAGAGGTACGCCTTTGCCATCTCCTGGCCTTACTCACCCTCAGCATTGCCTGACACTTTCAACCATCTCAAAAAGGAGCTGTGGTGGGCAAGTATCTCCAGTATACAGTGAATGATCTCAAAATGTCCTTGCTCTAGTCTATGGCTAGTTCTGCTGTTAAGCACAGAAAAAATATTATTCCCCACCAGAAAATTAGAAGGCATACTTATAAGGGGCAGCACCCTATTTTGAAGCAGGTAGGTACACTTACTACTCTATTTTGTGAAGTTAGAACAACACTTTAGAAATATATATAGCATCCCGAAATAGTTTTGCATAATCTGTGTAAATCACTTTGCTTATTGCTAAAAGGCAGCTTCCTTTCACCAAAGCAAGTGAAAATGCCCACTCACTGTGATTTAGTTTGCAATATAACAAGCAGTATAACAAGGTTTACTTCCAATCTTGAATTTGCTAGCCGTATTTCAGGATCCAGCATGTTTTGTCTGGTACTGGAATTGCCATGTCATGCATTCCTACGGTAATGTACTTGTAAATAAAATACCATTATTTTTTGTTACTGTAGGCTAGCTTGCTTTCCAGTAATGGTCATATGCATCCATGCCTGTGTATTTTATTCTTCAAAAGCATTTTATTGAGAGAACTTACTGACTTTCCCATTTGTTCTCAATGCCCATCAAGTTTTTGCATCATAATGTCCTAGGCTGTGCTGAACATGAAAACTGAAAATTGGCAGGGCCTCATTCCCAGTTTTCTGAATGGAGAAGCTCTGTTTGCTAGAACCAAAGGTTCATAAACAGCTTGTAAAAGTTTAGTGAACAGGGCCCATAACCTATTGATCCCCTTGTATTCAATCCAATTCACTTTAGTCAATGATCTCGGTAAATAATGATAGTGCTGTTATGAGCATCTTTCCTTCCTTATAAACAACTATTCACTTGTGTCCTGTTATAATGATAATGTCACTGATTTACAGAGGTTGCCCAAGTTACCTTATTAATTAGAAGATGCATTACGCCTATTGCAAAACATTGTTCTGACTGTGAGCTATCACTGCCCAAGGACCTCTAAAAGACAAAGAATTCCATTTTGCAAAATCTAGTTAACATATCAAAGAGCAGTAAATGTGCAAATTGCTGTCATAAGGAATCCTTTATTGCTTTTCCTTTTCATGACGGCACCCCTCCCCCGTCTCTCCATTCTACCCACATTGACAAGGTTACTCATTGGAAAGAAGAGCAGCTATTTATGTTCTTCAGATGTTTACCTTCAGCAAAAGACACTTCAAAGACTGCTTATGGGACTCTCCTCTCACCCAGCAAACACTTAAAACCCATTGTTGTGATTGATGGGCCCTTCCTGCAGATTTAATAAATATAAGCAGAAGCTAGCTCCTTTTTTAGGCCAGCTGTCTTGAATAATAGGCAAAGAGCTCATGGGTGGCCAAAGTAGACAGAACTCTTCAGGAAATGCCTAACGATTGTTTGATATGTTCTTTTTGTGTGTGTGCTTTGCAAGTTTATTGTTTGAGCTTCCTCAATATTCAGTTCTGTTTTCTGCTGCTGTGGATGGCAATTACTTACATAGATCCTACATGTTTTTATTGGTAATATGTGCATGAGAGTTGAGTAATAAACAAGACAGTCTTATGTTTATTTAGATTTAGGTCTAAGCTGAACTGGTTTGGAGAACTCTGAGGGCCTCCAAACACAGGACACTATCAGATTGAAAGTAAAGAATTTCAGAACTGGAACTGACAAACCAGTCAGGGTGCTGACACTTACAAAAAGCATCATTTCTAGACAAGTAGCTAATGCTAGAACATCATAGTTCTATGATATGTTACATAGAGACTGAAAATTTGATTGCCTTTTATTTGTCTCTCTCTGCCTTGATGTAGATTGAAGAACCAGATAAAATAGTCAGGAACAGTGAGAACTTTAGCTATTATAGTTGGGGGCCCAAAACATATTTGTGACGTGTGGGATATACATGTGGATATGGCATGGCAAAGGGTCACCCAAAATCTGTGCTGACATCTTATTTAAAAGGATGTTCACTTTCACAAAAATATAGATCTAGGGAAAAAAAAAAAAAAAAAAGTTTTCTGTAAGATACACCTAATGGACATTCATGACCTGCAAACATGTTAGCATGTTAGTGGTTCATGGAAATAAAAAGTCTTTAGGATAACATATCTGTGGTAACATATTCCAATGTCCGGATATCTGAAAGGGTGGGGGAGTTTATTTATTAGCAAATTAAATAAATATTACAGTCAAATGTAAATCTCACTTTCACTTAAGGTGAGTATGCTTTACTGACTCTATGAAGAGAATTTATCTCAACTCTCAGTGCTGTGGTGAAAAATGTGAAGATTTTGGAAGAAAATCTTATTTCTTCTATTGAAAAATCTGAAAATGGCATGGAGAGAAAGCTCACTACTTGGGTCAGCACATTCCCTGGCTGCCAAGATAGGGAATACCTAGAGACTCACCAAGGAAAAATCTGTTCTTAAAAAAAAATCTTAACAGCTACCTCACCTGTCTGCATTGGATCCTACTTACTCTTGGACAACCAGCTACAGTTGCACTGCAAGTCAGAGTGTTGCCTGCGGACTGAATGCAGGAATGCAAAGAGAAAGCAGCTGTCCTCTTCTTCCCTACCCTGCCCAACACACCCGATGCTTCCCACCTGCTTTTATTCCACAGAGGACAATAGCCAGTGCCACAAAAGTGGACCAAGCAAAGGAACTATAACTGAGTGTATCCTGCAGGATGCCCAACAACCCTGACATAAGCTTGTGCTAGAAGCCTTAGAACTCTACTTAAGAGAGGTGCATAAGGCCATTCCTAAGTGTGATGGATAAGGGCAGAGGCAAGGCCACAGCAGATGCAGTGTTTTGTAGCATGTCCTCATGCTCAGTCGAATGGAGCCAGAGATTCATACAACACTAAGCTGTCTCACACTGGTAGCTTATTGTTGGGGTTTTCCCATGACACCTTTAACAACAGAGTCCCAAGATTTTATTGTTTCTCTAAGTAACAGAGACTTGTCTGTCTGGGGGCAACAAGATGATTATAGATTTTGAAGCTCTGTGAAGAAAGGGCATAATAGAAAAATATTTGACACTTCATTTGTTCTGTATGTCAGCAGCCTACTTGGTGGAGATCACTGTTATCCCTCAAATGGGAAGGTATGTATGTAAATCCAGTATCCTGCTGTAGGTACATCTTCTGCAGCAAAAGTTCTTAAAATATTCCAGCTTCCACCACTAGCTTCCTGAAACACATGTTATAGGTGTGATTCTCTATTTCATGTTATTTCCTCTCAATTAAGAGTTAGGGAATGTTGTGACTTAGCTGTAGCCATAAGGCTACATGTTGAGTTTGGGTTATGTTCAGCAGACAGATCTGACCTTTCCATATATTTGAAGGTGTTTGCATTATTGTGTTGGGCTGGTTAACTCTGTTGTATTAACAGGTATTGTTGTATTAACTGTCTGACAGAAGTTCTATATTACCTCATCAAAAGATCCAGAGCTAAAACAGATCAGTTTGGCAGAGTATAGCATTTAGAGAGGAAAGCCTTCTGTGTAAAATCTTGGAAAGTTTAATAGCGCACACTTGAAAATTCTAATAGAAAATTTTAAGTTTTAGTAGTGGAGAATTCAATGAGGTTTCTTCCTTGTTTTTTAAGGATTGAGGTGCAGTAACTGCATAATCTATCTTGCTGTAACCCCCCCCCCCCTTAGAGACTAGACATACTAGATGCACCAACGCAGTCCTTTGTTACACCTGTTTAGCTGTTCTGTATACTATATGAAGGACTTTTTGGTCCCTGGTAGGCACAGAGCTTGCATAGCTGGAGCACCCTGGTGCCAAAATAGATCATAAATTTAACTTAACCCATAATAAAAAGGGATCTCTGTGACCCCCAGGAGAAACTGAGTGAGTATTACCCAGTAAGAGTGAGCTGTGAAACTTAACATTTGCAGCTTGGGCATATGTCTTCCATGTAAGTTATGAACCTGTTCAAAAAACCTTCCATACGACATGAGCCCATTTTTCTTTTGTCACTGGAAGGAAAATAAAAGAGGATGAAGTCAGTCTTTAAGTGTGTCCTAACACCTCTTAAATTAATGGAGTTGGGTGGAAAGCATTAAAGATGTCTGCAAGTTTCATTCAACGCTGTTGATGTCTATTGTCTGCCTGTTCTATCATCCAACACTCTCTTCACAAAAAAGGCTCAGGTAATTTAACAAATACTGAAAAAAATCCCCTCAAATATTTTAAGTAACATACAATTAAGTAAGCTACAGTTTTATAGCTAGGTTATTGTTGTCTATTGGTTAGTATACAAAGTTATCCTATTTCTCTAAAAAGACTAGAATAAAATTGAGATTTGCAGTAAAGTATCATTTGTTATCTACATACTTCACAATTTCTATGTCTGTTAAATGCTAGAAGATCTCTTCTAAAGTGGTCTAAAGAAAGATATTCCTTTTGAAAAAGCACGTAATAATCTGCAACACTTTGTGTCCATATACTTTCCACATCAACTTTCGATTTCCCCAGTACTAAACTACCATATATCATGCTTACATTTAGTTCCTAGGAAATCATCTGAGGTTTTCTAGCCTAATCTTTATCCCATTAGATAGATTTCTTTCAGCAAAATTCCTTGAATTACCTGTTACAGATGCCTTTCTTTAAAAGAATAGTTGTATTAAAATGTGTTCTCTTCATGCCCACAAGCTCAGAACATTAGAACGTATCTGCAGAAAAATTAAATTACGACTTGAAAATTTGATTGCTTTTCTAGTGGAAGTATAGTAAATTTTATAAAGTTACAACAGCAATTCTTAAACACATTCTGTTCAGTTAAGAGGAAATCTACTGGAATCAAAAAACAAGCTGCAAAATCACTTTCAGTCTTCACTTATATGATTTCTGTTCTCTTTTTCCTTAATATTTTCTGGCAAACAAAGCATTTTCAAAATACCCTAAGTGAAACCTTTACTCCAGAGCCTGCAAGTTGCATATAAACAGAAATTTTCTTCTAGCTGGGAGAGAGGATATGTGTACCTATTGTAGAGAATGTATACCTTGCTTTAGGATTTCCAGTGAATTTTGTAATGTTAAAATACCTCATTTCTTTTTCAATCTTCCAAGTATATAATTAAAAGACCAAATTATGAATTTCATGATGTATAGCCTCCTATACTTGAGAAAACTCTGGTTTGTTAGCCCACTGTGAGAGTTTTTGTATAATACTTCTTGTATTTTCAACCATCTCCTTATATCAAATACACATATAGTATTCAATGGCAACTTTTTTTTTTTTTTTTTACCATCCTTCATAGTATCTTATCAAATATTTGCAGAAAAAAATATGCCTCAGAGGATGAGATAAAAGATACATTTGTAGTAGTTTGCAGAGCACATTAGCTTTGGTGCAGCAATGTGCTTAGAGTATTCACACAGCCTTTTTTGAGCTTTCAGGCTGAGCAGCATTAGTTTACTTCTGCCTTCAGAATACTGTTTCATGTTAATATAAACTGAATTGTTATGCACCCAAGCTGTCTGCAGGAGTAGCCTTACATCTCTGAAAATTAGATACTGTTTTGAGGTATTCTGTTTCTACTTTACACTGATTCAATTCACAAGACTATAATTTTCAGTGTTTTGTGGAAACACTACTATTTAAGCATAGAGCTTCTCACTCTTCTGCTGATGGCTTACAAGCAAGTTAAATAATGGGAACTGCAAAAACAACCTAGGACATATTTGGTAACACTCTTTACCCCCATCACTCTCTATCTTCTTTTCTCCATGTTTTAATTCCACAGCAGTTGATGACAATTAAATCTATGGATGCAAAGAACTCACCTCACACTACTCTGCTGTAATTATAACTTTGCTGCTGACTTCCAGATCTGACAGGCTCCGTCTTGTCTGCCCCTTGATGCTGCAGCATTTATTTACAATCTCAATAACATCTTGTAGAAAATGAATTGTACTAGTGCCAAGGATCAGAGATTGATATATTGTGAAATGTTAGGAGGAGCAGATATTGAAAGGAAGAGAATAAAGTACTAAGATAATGGACAATTATGTTAAATTTTCCAAGAACTTTAAGGAGGTGACATTGCGCACACACCAAAAAAAAAAAAAAAAAAAAAAAAAAAAAAAAAAAAAGGAAAGGAAAAGGGAAAAGTTCAACAAACTTCAGATGTAAAGAGAGAAAATGAACAGTGCAGTGGACTTTTCATATGTCTAAATGCATTTTCAGAACCACACTTGCATCAGCTAGACTTAACTACAGAGTCTTTAAGTGAAGGCCAGTTTCTGCCTCCTCTGCCCTCCCTTTCTTCTGCTCTTCAGGCATGGCTGCTGTGTGGAGTGACACATAGCAGAGCCTGTAGTAAGGGTTCCTTTCTCCGTTTTGTACCTGTATCCTGTGACATCTCCATGAGAATGTGTGTTTCTGGAAGGACCATGGACTACTTTCTCTTCACTAATGCACAGGTTTCCAACAATACCTGCTTGAAGAGATCCTTTCTACCTAGGAAGTTCTATTGGTGGCTGTTGTTCAGCCCAGAGGCTGACATCCCTCTTTGTAGGTCTTTTTAGTGTGTAATACAGTTAACCAAATAACACAGATAAACCAAGGCAATGTGTTGTTTTCTACACCATTGTGATGTTTGTTTCGTATGGAACTTGTGTTATGTGTGGATAACTGCTTATCTATAAAAATTACTTTCTCTACTAATAACTTCACAAAATCTGTAAGCTTAGTGTGCCTATATCATTCCCTGGGTGCAGTAGAAAGAGTTTTGCACTGCCAGGGTATCAGGAATCAGGGTATAGGCTAAAAGGAAAGTTTCCAGTTCTCAAAGTGAAAGAATAAATAAATAAATAAATAAATAAATAAACATAGTGAAATTTTCAAAATATATCATCTTCTGCCATTTATTTATTCTTGCAAAAGTTCTTTGATATATTCAGTGAACAGTTCAGAGAGCCTGAGGTTTAGCTCAGTTATGATAATGTAAATCAGGGTATATCCACTATTAGCATTGGTGGACTTAAAGTAGTTTGTTTCCTACAGTGATCATAATTCTGTTGGTCAGATTCTCTCCTTATTTACTGTACTTAAAATATTATTTTTCTGTTAGACTTAGAACCTGTTTGGTAGTTGTGTCACTGGTGGGAGCACAGTGATTTTTTTGTTCAATTGTAGGAAGCTAAAGAGTAATTTCCTGTTCCCTGTACTTGACAGGAAGTTTAGTGTGATCCCATGCAAGCACAGTAATCAGTGACCTGTGAGAGACTTCACCATTGGTTGGAAGAATAATTCTGGGGGAAGAGAAGTGCAGCTCAAATAAGGAGGAAAGAGGTATTTCTCAAAGCCAACTCACAAGACAGATACAGTGGCCAGCTATTACAGGACCAGTCTGTGCGCAGAATCCTGCTTGGTGCTTTCAGCCACTGCTGCTTGCTATGAATACACACAGACAAAGAGGAAATAAAAAAGAATCAAGGAAACTGAAAGTGCTAACGTATGCAGAAAGAGTGCAATGTTCCCAAACAAGACACAGCACCAGTGATCTCCTAAGCAGGCTCACTCACTGGACTGTGGCCAAAATAATCCTCTCTTAGCTTTTTGGTTTTTTGTTTGTTGTTTTTTTGTGTGTCTGTGTTTTTGTTGTTTTTTTTTTTTTTTCCCTCATAAAGTGACTGCAGTTTTGAAGACAAAGACCATGAAAAGCAAATACTGTTCAGATTTTGGAAATTGATTAATGATTAAACATATTTAGATTGGTCCTTTGCAAAGTAGTAAAGATTTGCTGATGACACACTTGCATTCTTAAGGGAAATGGATGTTAATTGCTGTCTAGACATTTTATTACTACAGTGGGGCACTAACCATTGACCATCTCTCTTTCTTTTTCCCTTTTTTTTTTTCTTTTTACACATTAAATTGTAGGTCAGACTAAATTGTTTGTTTGTTTCTGAAGAAGATAAAAATGTGGTTTCAGGGTGGTATGTAACTGGGAACTTTGAGATGCCAATCATCTCTCTTCTAAAAGGAGTGCAGTGGGAAAGTATCAGAGTAAGAAACACTGTCATTTTTCAAAATATATTTTTCTAATTCAAAATGCAAATATGTTCACTGCAGTTTTAACAGATCCTACTCCTTCATACAGTGCAAATAGCAAGTTCTAACTCCTCCAGTTTCTCCCTCTTGGAACATAGTGGAGGAATTGTTTAACCAGTTGCACTGATGGGTGGGATGCTTTGACTTAGCATACATAAAATGCTACTCCACACCCTTTAAGTTTAGGTATCACATTTTGCTGAGATGAAAAGACTAATGATTATTTCTTCTGCTTGTCTAGCAAGCAAGTAGTTAAAGATTAATTCAGATGAAATGTAAAACCCATCATCAATAGCTCTCAACAGAAATGAATATACTTGAAGTCAGTTAGCCTGATTCTGATCTTAGCTTAGTTTTACATGAAAAATAAATTTAATGCTGTCAGCCAGCTTGATCCTCCTGATTTACATCAGGGTAAGCAAAACAATACCATTATTTTTACAAGCTACACTTGTGCTGCTAAGTGATGTCGATTTACTCAAATGAGAACGCATCTGTGCTTCACAAGATAGGTAAGAGTAGTGACTCTTGCTAGAGAAAATGCAAGCAAGAGATGGGAAGAGAAGTATGTTGGTTCAAAAAACATACAACAATGATACTCACATTTTTGTGTTCAGCACTGTTGGGCAATGAGAGTGACAGCAGATGACACATCACTCACCTATTCCAAATGCTAAACTACATGGTTCAGACTTGTCAAGCTTCTTGTTTAAAAGAGTCATTTCTACAATTTCCCTTTGCTGTTCTTCATAAGTCATGTGATGCCACTGAGTTCTACAGTTCCTCTTCTGCACCATTTATATAGTAAATATGTAGTAAAATCAGATTCCTTCATTTGGGAGAATATTTCCTCATCTACTTTACTAGTTGACCCAGGTACAGGAGACTACACAATCAGAAAGACCCTATGACATTTTGATGCTGTTAAGAAAACTTTACCAGAAGTCATCATCTCCAGCTAAAGTCCCACTTTCACTTCATGAAACTCAACACAGTACTCTCACCTACAACAAAACTAAGGGATCTTTTGAGGTCCAAGACTTGTAATAACTTCCTTAAAAAAAAAAAAAAAAAAAAAAAAAAAAAAAAAAATTGAAATCATCTTTAGTTAATTGTTTTCTATTTTTTTCAGTAACAGAGCTCAAACTACATAATTAAAATAGCTATTACCACTTTCCAAAATGCAAAATGAAGTGTAAAAAATAAGAACCTTGAAGAAAAATATAGTTTTGCTCTCAGGAAAATCCACTGAGAAGAAACTTTGACCAAAAAATTTGAAGGCTCATGCTTCAAAACTAACACCTCTAGTGTTCATTTCTGACTTTGCAAGAAGTTTTTCCATACTGTGGCCACTTCGTACATGTCTGACTGGTTTAGAAAAAGTGCCTGAAAGGGGGCCATGAAGTAAATCTATTGTCCACAAATTTGGCCAGCCTCCCTGTTTTCTCTGGAGCTTTCTCATCAATTGCTCATCTATCCTCATTAGTCTGTCACAGAACTTCCTGTGTGCCTGTTTTTGCAACCACAAGGCTTTTGCAAGATCAAATTTTCTTTGATGGAAAGTTATAACTCAGACTCTTTAGGCTATTCTCTTGATTCACATTGAGAGCCAGAACCACAATGCCCTACCTCAACATTACTGCTCTGTAGCAGTAAAAGATTTTATAAAATTGCATATGGAAGTTACCATAGAAGTGTGAAAGACAATGGCATTGATAGTGCTGGTGTGATGAAAAACATGTAAAAAGAGAGGTGTTAACAAAATTTAGAAACATGAAAATACATTTTTAAGCATGTTTAAAATCAAAATTATTTTTAGTGACAGAGGTCTCCAAATTCAGGATGCGTTGTGGTGATTTTTTCAACACTACCAACAGTAAACATTGCAAGTAAATTATTGAAACCACTAATCTGAACACAGGCAAAACAGTTGTCCATAGTCTTAAGTCAGTAACCAATGCAAGCTGAACAGGCTGTCTCTCCTGCTCCTCCTTTGCTCAGGGTTGTCTGACTTAATTTTTTTTCAGTCAGACGAGCTGGCAGAGCACTCCACTGAAGTCTGTCTGGCTCCTTTGGGCAGGGCTTGGTTAGCAAGGGCTAACCCATCTAAACCCATCTAAAGGGCTGCCAGACCCTGCATGAACAGAAATAAGATGCTGGGGAAGGTACTGACTTTCAATAGGCACAGATGGATCTAGAAGATCCATCTAAGCTGGCAGTCTAAGACTATAATCGGAAGTCCATTTTGCAAACTGTTGTGCAGATAATTATGTCCTTTCCCACTGTTCAGCACACTTGTTGCACCTCTCTGGCAGATACTACCACCAGCTCATTTTTGCTGTCAATTCTGTTCATTTCAGAGCTCCAAAACCCCATTCATGTACAAAAGAACTAGGCTAGCAGTAACCAGGGGGGGCTGAGCTGAACCCATTGTTTTTTTCCTGAAGTATATTAGGAAGCACCCATATGAATGTGTGGTAACCTTCAGCTAGTGAGTAATGACAGCACCTAAGTCAATGTTGTCTTCAACAAGGCAAGTTGTATCTGTAAAAGCCTTGGTATAAAAGGCAAACATTAGAGGTTTCCCCAGTTTTAGTTAAACAAATGTAATTTATATCCAATGTAAACTGCAGAGCCCTACAGACCAAGATGTCATTCTCCAGGTTTCTAAAGGTCTAATATGATATGGAGGAGCAAATTCTTTATATGGTTAATAAGTGGTAAGTTTGAATATTTGCTGTGCTAATTAAACAACCATGTTAGGCCTTTCTGTTTCAAGACCCAAATAATCACATCAGCTGCTGGTGCTAACTAGTTACCTCTTCAAATGTTAAACAGGATGTCTATTTTATTAAAGAAGCCCTTTCAGGCAAGAGAGAAGCATGTTTTGACTATAAAATGTCAATCATTTGGAGGGGGGCAGTTAGAAGAAGGATGGTGGTGATGGTGATGGATAATAATGTTCCCTGGATTATCTGAGAAATGAGGTTTTCTCCCTGACAGAGAAGGCAAAGAGGAAGTCACAATCTCAGACAGTTTGCACAGATGGTGACCACCCTCAGTCAACATTCTCATAAAAATGGCTGTGTACCTTTTTTCTCCTCAGTATATACAGAAAGAAATAAAAAGGAAAAAAAAAAAAAGTCAGTGGAAATGTGCTTATGAAGGCAAAATCTGAGTGAGTGTGTGAAGAGAGGAGAGGGAAGAATGTCATTTGACTGCCACCATTTTTTTTTATGCCTTCTCAAAATTTTCTTTCAGCTTTTCCATTCACTTGCATCCTAAATGCTGAGCAGTTGAAATCCTGCAAATATTAAGTCACAATCAGCACAGGTCCAAAGGTGATTAGATGGGATGTGGTTGCAGGCCACTTACATGGTCTCTGGATCATGTAGCAAGCAAGGAATTAGTTTAGATATTGTATAAGGTAGAGCAGAGGAATCTGAAAACTCAATAGATTGTTTTGTCCTACCTTCAGAGCCTCCACTTCACACAACACAGGTTTATGGATGCAGACAAAACCCCTTAATTTTGGGTAGGTAGTTATGACATTGCTTGTTTGTTTGCAACAGTTTTAAGTGAAAAAATAAATGATGAAAACTTAAAAAAATGTATCTTTCATTCAAAAAATAATATGATGGTTGAGCACATTGCCAAGGAATCACTCACATCCCATTTGTCTGACAGAGTTTCTCCTTGCAACGTTTTATAGCGTAATCTGAGCTACAGTACAGCCCTCCATTCCAAGAGCTTTCCAACACAGAGGAGAACAACCTGCCAGCCTCTGGCACTTTGCAAAAAAACTGAAATTGCAAGCAACGTTTGACTGAAGATCAGTTAGAGATTTACTTCTTTGGAACAGAGAGATTTGCTCATGGACTGCATCAGCATAGAAAAAAAGAAGTCAATTTGGGATGCCAAATGCAGGTAGTATTGAGGACAACAGATTAATGGACACAGTACATGATAATAAGAGCAATTCAAGAGGTGATCAAAGATTTAAAGGGAGTGGGGTAAAGGAATGGTGTTGCCTGATAAAGTGGCAAAAGTAGACTCACTTTGTAAACAAACTAACAAACAAAAACAACAACAACAACTACTGTTAAAATAAACTCTTAGCAATATCCCATGCTTAGAAGCTGCAGTTAGACAAATTCAGACTGAAATCAATTTCTTTTTTTCACACTAGTGGATGACAAATGACAAGTCCAGGTTACTTACAGTCATGGTGGGTTTTCTATCACGTGAAAATAAATAAAAAATCATTGTATTTCAAATTACATGAATGAAATTCTGCATCTTGTTTTATACAAGTAATCCACTAGTAGTGTCTTTTCAACTTAATGTTCAGGAATACTCATAAATGACTAAAGAGTAAAAATCAATATATATGAGCACACATGGATGCTGCTATGATATTCCACATTAGTCAAAGGTAGTATAAAGTTTGAATCAAGCAACATCAAACAGAGTGCCCTTTAAAGTAGGATATCTGACTGTAAATTAGAACCACAACTGAGAGTCTTGACTGTGGGACACTTTCATATAAGCCACATTAACTTATTCTTAAAGATAACAGATAAATCTCAACAATATGTTTTAAAGCATATTTTATTTATTTGATGCTGATATTTTGTATATTTCCAAACACTTTTTACACACTCTTGTGAGATAAGCCTACAAATATCTTACATTTCAGAAAATTAGCTTATTTTTTCAAGATAGTCTATTAAAAGAATAGTGAAATTAAGATTTCACTATAATTCTCATAGCATCAAAAAATAAAAAAGAATATATATATATATTTATCAAACAGTAAAAAAGAGATACTAGGAATATATTTTGAACTAATGCATTAAACTTTTTTGCATTTCAGTACGCATCCTTTCAAGCCCCCTGATGTCGGCTGTAGATGCCAGTAAGTGCCACTTCCTGATGCAAATGGTGGAAGTGCCAACTAGAAGAAGAGCACTGCTGAATATTGTCCTCATTAACAGGGAGGGGCTGGCTGAAGCCGTGAAGGTTGAGGGCATCCTTGGTTGCAGCGACCACAAGATGGTTGAGTTTAGGATCTCGTGTGACAGGAATAGAATACCTGGGAGGAGTGGCTGATATCCCTGGAGGATGTGCTGCAATCCAGTAGGACCTTGACAGGTTGGAGAATTGGGCAGGAAAAAACTTAATGAAATATAACCAGGGCAAGTGTAGAGTCCTGCATCTGAGCAAGAACAACCCCAGACATCAGTATAAGTTGGGGACTGCCATGCTGGAAAGTAGTGAAGGGGAGAGGGACCTGGGGGTCCTGGAGGACAGCTGGATGACCATGAGCCAGTACTGTGCCCTTATGGTCAAGAAGGCCAATGGCAACCTGGGGGTATATCAGAAGGGCTGTGGTTAGTAGGTTGAAAGAGGTTCTCCTACCCCTCTACTCTGCCCTGGTGAGACCACATCTAGAATATTGCATCCAGTACTGGGCCCCTCAGTTCAAGAAGGATGGGCAACTGCTTGACAGAGTACAGCGCAGAGCCAAAAGGATGATTAAGGGAGTGGAGCATCTCTCTTACAAGGAAAGGCTGAGGGAGCTGAGTCTTTTTAGCTTAGTTAAAAAAGAGGAGACTGAGGGGTGACCTTATTAATGTTTATAAATATGTAAAGGGTGAGTGTCAGGAGGACAAAGGCAGGCTCTTCTTGGTGACACCCAATAGTAGAACAAGGGGCAATGGGTGTAAGCTGGAACATAGGAGGTTCCACTTAAATATGAGACAAAACTTTTTTTATGGTGAGGGTGACAGAACACTGGAACAGGCTGCCCAGGGGAGTTGTGAAGTCTCCTTCTCCAGAGGCTTTCAAAACTCGCCTGGATGCATTCCTGTGTGACAAGATTTAGGTGTTTCTGCTCCAGCATGGGGTTTGAACTAGACAATCTTTCAAGGTCCCTTCCAATCCCTAATATTTTGTGATTCTGTGATTCTGTGAAGTGGAATGTTCACATCCACCTGTTTTCTCTGCACATCAGCAATTTCTGCTTTTTGAAGAATGGAAGTGTCCCACTTATCCAAAGTCCACAAATAAAACCACAGTGATTTTTGAGTCAACTCAGGAGACAAATGAGAAATTCCAGCTGCACTTCTTTCCTAAACAAAGAGAATGGAGGAGATTTTGTGGAGGGTATCCTGCTCTACCAAAGATGGTTCAGTTTAAAACAATAAAAAGTCATGGGGATCAGGACTTTAAAAATACAACTGTGTGGATAACAAGCGTCTCTAATCCCGTAATTTAGTTTTGGTAACATATGCTTAAAACAGAAAGGAGACCTCACTCTTGAGAATTACCTTATCTTTTCCCTATTTGAGATTAGGATGAAGTTTACAGAGATCACATTACCCTACTGCAGTGTTCATGCACATTTCTCTGAAGCTTCTGGTGATGATCTCTTTTTCAGACCATGTGCTCTGCTGGATGGACTTACACTAGATCCAGTGCAGCAGTTCCTGACTTGAATGTTGGAGAATGTTGTTAGAAGGACTGCCAGGAAAAGAGAAGCTGAGTGCAGAAGCTGATGTCAGAGTTGAGAAGTTGGCGATTAACACAATTAGTGTCATGTCCTTTGGCTCAACATATAGCCCTCAAAAAAGTAATCTTCCACATTTCATCAACTTTTCTGAGACTTGTTTAGACAGCACCAGTGTTGTAAAGAAACCCTAATGGAAATGGCCCACTAATGGTAACTAAACTTAAAATCAGACTAACAGGAACTCCCTCTATATCAGACAGTTCTGCAGTATAAGGAGGAAAAATGTAGCACAGAGGTCAAATAAATCTCTTCCTTCCCTAATTTCTTTGATTGCAGACTTTCTATTATAACTATCAAATTGTACTTGTCACCTGACACCATCAACAACAGGTAGATCCTTTTAGATATCCTTGGCAGAACGAGGACTATCCACAGGGTTGTAGTAATTAGAGATTTGTTATTACATTTAAAAAATAAATAAATAAATAAATAACAAACAGCATAGCCTATTATCTAAAATTACTAGCACTTAGCGTCAACTTCTAGCACTTAGCATAGGTTATATTTGCAAGGAATTTCTAGAATCTTCATTTTCACACAGGCTTTTTAGTCACATGGATGGACTCTCTGTGGATCAGGTCAAATTCTTATTAATCAGTATGCAATATAAACATAACCTAGACTCAGGCTTTACGTAAAAGAACATGAGTCACTTGTTCAATCCTCAGAGGGAAAAGATGATGGTGGAGGCATCCCTGGCCACCAAGGGGTCATATGTTTTACCATCCAGCAGCAGTTAAGGCCTAAATCCCACTTAGAACTTGCTGATGCTTGATTTATAAAAAGTGATCTCTATGCTGTTACATTTCCCTGTTGAACGTCACTATCTCCTGACAAACCAGCATATGACTATTGATAACACTGATGGGTTTAACCACCCTGTCAATGGATGCTGCAACACCTTGGGGCCAGGTAGGGGTTAGAGAGAAGGGAGTAGGGGTATACACTAACAGTCCACTTACATATTATAGATATTGTTGGTTATGTTAACCATATTGCCAGGGTTCAGGAGAAAGGCATACCAGTCACAAAACCATAGAGTTAATCAAAGCTATTTCTATTTTTTATGAAAAAATCTAGATCTTACCAATACTCAATAGGCTACAGCACAAAACATACAGTGTGCTACTGTGAGTATTTTTGGAAGTGTTTTTACTAATTTTTGTATAACACAGACCAGATGCACTTGTATCAGTCCTTGTCACCTTCAACCCTTGTCACAAAAGTGAGTGCAGACCCACTTTTGCTCCTACATTGATACTGAGCATTGGCATTGGTACTGAGCCAATTACTGAAAACCCCCAAGTGGCTACCACACAAACTGCTGGAAAGGGGAAGCTAGAGATTCAGTTTCAAGGCAAAAGTGCATCTTCTTTCATAACAGACACAAGGCCAAACTCTTCCTCTTATGCTACCTGCTATGCTACTTAGTATTATGCTACTTATTATGCTACCTAGTACTCTTATGCAAGTACTATAAAATCAAATGCTGAACAAAGAAGATATAGGTCCTTTAGAAGAACTGGCAAGATTTGCTAACTGTGAGATTAGGAAGGAGTTTAAACAAGCTGACTGAAATAGAGGAAGAACACAGTAAGAGAGACAGATCTGCACAGTATAGGTATCTGAGCTTTTTCTAACTGGTTTCAATAGTTTCTGGGTATTGATTTACATAAAAGTATCTGTCTGTTTTTATTGTGTTGGACAACTCCTTCTTCCTAACTTATGTCTGCATTAGACCCTCATTTCACTTCAAGATTAGTTAGTCTGCAGTTTAGAGTTTACTTTTTTTTTTTTAAAAAAAAAAAAAAAAAAAAAAAAAAGCAAATAGCTCACAGTGCCTTATTTATTGCTGACAGAAATTTGGGCCAGGATCTAGGGAAGAGAGCGTCCTTCTTTCTGACTTGCTAACAGTTAATGGTCTTCTTTAGAACATTTGTAAATAAGATTTGGTTTTTTAAGCCTTGTCATTGGAGGATGACAAGGTTTATTTGATTAAGGAATGTTCTCTTCTAGTGTTGGAACAGGTTTCCCAGGGAAGTAGTTGTCTCACCAACCCTCGAGGTATTCAAAAAACATGCAGATGTAGAGCTTATTGATATGGTTTAATGATGGATTCTGCAGTGCTATGTTAAAGGTTGTACTAGATGATCTTAGAGGTCTTTTCCAACTTAAATGATTCTATGATTTCTCAGCAGTGATTTCTCAGCAGAATGATTTCTTGTTCTATGGTTCCTCAGCAGTGGAACCAGAGATGTATGGATCTAAATGTCTTTTATATAATGAGATAAGGCACATCCTTAAAGGTTCATGTGGTCCAGACATCAGAGGGAGACAAAGGCACAACAACCGATCAGTTACACTCATTTCTGTTGCATGTGAATTTGGGCTTCTGATTACATTTCTTCACTTAGGATTCAGAATTAGTGCACACTGAGAGAAATTAATCTTTTTTTTTTTTTTTTTTCCTATCTGTCTGAAAAGGTAAATATGGGAATTTGTCTACTTGTCTACCCTGCCCTAGACTGTAACATGTAGATATCTACATCAAAGCTAGGACTCTACTCCCTCTTGCAGTCAATGGAGAGGAAAGGGTAAGAATTATCTCATTTATATAGAGAGATTTAAAAGAGGAACGGGCAAATGATTTCTTAAAACTATTTCTGATCATAAGAGTGCTCTATAAAATTAACTAAAATAATATACATGTGAAGGTCATCTCAGCTTTGTGAAGTGAAATCTCCTTAGCTTTTTGTAGTTGAGTGTGGAGATAGCAAACCACCTTGGATCACATAATCTTTCAGCTGTGAACCTTGGCTCTCACAGATCTGCTTAGTTCTTCCCTCCTAGTCCCAACAGCAGCTTATTTATTGTTTGTTAGGGTATTTTCATAATACACTGCAAACTGCAGAACAGACAAATATCTTTCTGTTACACATTTCAACTGTTGAAGTGATTTTCTCTACAAAGTGCAAAGGGTTTATATTTGATGGGAATTCATGGTCTTGAATTTCAGGTAATGCTCAAGTATGCTAGTTTACCCTGCTACCAAAAAATACATTAGACATTAAAATTAGACAATTAAATTTAGGCATTAAAATTAGAATAACTAGGAACTGGCTTCATATACATGTATATGTATGTTTCCATTAGTGACATACTAGGTTTAGACTAGGCGAAAATATACAGACCACAAAAAATCTTTTGACTCATCAAGTATACCTGAAAAGTATATAGTGTGTCCATGACCCACCAGTTTCAGAAACAAAGGAAGAAAAATTAGAAGACTGAAAGGGGAGTTATATAGCAGATACAGGCTCAGAGTATGTCTACGTACACCCTGAACTTATAAAAATCAAAACTTGCCTAAACATCTCCTACTGCAGACAGAGGAGTGACAAAGGTCATTAACAAGTTATTTACAAATTTTGTGACCATTCAGAGCCATATTCATGTTTATACTTGAACTTTTAGAAGAATTTCCAGGCTTGATTGGCTTTGTGGAAAATCTTAAAATACTATGTTGGCTTAGTCTGTTTTTATTTATCATTGCTAGTTGTTGCCTTTGTGTATTTGTTGGTTGTAACTTTTATACAAGGCTAACAGTTGAACCTTGAAAGTCAAAGAGAGAGTGGCATACATGCATATGTGTATGCATGCACTTAACTACATGCACTGGATAAAATCATCTACTGCTCAATCTCTTTCAGTCTCACTCACAGCAATATAAAATGGTGAGGGACTCCAATTCCCTTGACAGACATTCATGGGGAGTGAGGAGTGCTTTAGTCCACTATGCTTGAATGCAAGCCACATCTTTCTGAATGTGGCAATTTGGGTTTTGTTTTCTCTTGTGTAATTCCCAAGTTTGCTCATAGACTAACAGTTTCTCCATTTCCACTTAGATGTTTTGTGAATATATATATATTTATGAATGGGAATGTGAATAATTCAGAGGCATAACTAATGTTTAGTGCACAAATTTTTGTGTGTCTGTTCATAAAAAAAGTACAGCTGGGCAAGGTAGCACATGCAGAGTGGTGGGATAACATGTCAGTTTGAAGGGGGAGGGAACTGATACCTGTCCAGACATCTACACTTCAGGCAACTGAGTGTGCTGAGCTACGTGCTGTAACTGGGGCACCTTTAGCTCACCTCACCTCAGTGGCTGCTTCTGGGGAGTGAGATGCTATGTTGTATGGCTCAGTCATTCTACTGTGTTAGCATCTGAGAGAATTCTGGGATTCTTTTCTTTAAAAGAAAGTGGGTAATTACAGAAAATAATTTGCTCATACAGACACAACACTTATAATTTTTTTTTTTTTTAAAGTGACAGTTTTTCCATATGCACAGAAGCTACCACAGACAATCTGGGACCAACACTCAGATGTGACTTCTCAGTGCCAAAAGCTGTTTCATTTTCTGTAGCAGCCTTTCCCAGTTCCTGCCTAGCTCTGCTCTGATGTTCCTTTCACCCAAACACCCCAATGTTTTACATATCAAATGCATGGCATTTTAAGGTCTTTTCACTTCTTCCAACCACCCACTTAAGTAACAAAATAGACCAACAAATGTTCTGGTAGTTTTTAGCAATGTGGAAAAGGAGACAGTTTATACCTTACCCACCACAAAGGCCTCCAGTTCTGTGATGTAGGACACACCAAGTTTAGGAACAAGGTCATGCTCTTCTCCCATTTTTCCCAAGTACCCTAACTTGTTAGACCTGTGTCATTAGCCACCACTAAAGCAGAGCTCTTTTTGCAGTCTACATAATCTCAAAATGGTCAGGCAAAAGAGTTTCCACATGAAGGTCTACCACCTACCCTTTTTATATAACTCCCATAAGCATGATCTTTTTCTGTCGAATTTAGCTTGGCTTGGCTTTACGATTCTTTGACCACATCTTTGCTGTTTCTGATTTTGTCAGGAACACTGGAAATCACAAGGAATGCAATTTTTCCCATTTAGTGAAATCCTAACATCAATTGATGGATGTTTCACAATTCCAATGCTGCAGACTTCTTGGAACAAACAGATTTTATATAAGTATACAGTCCCTCAAGTCCTTGAAATTTTGTCTGTCACTAAATGGTACTAGAGTAGACATATATTTTTCTACTTTAGTGCACTCTGAATAGCTCCTGGGTCAAATCTTTGTCACAAAACAAAAATTGCTTCTAGATCCTGAGTAAAAACAGCAACATTTAACCTTATTGCATATCGATAGTTCAGTGTTTGAAGAGTATTCTTAGCACTTGGTTTAGAAGCATGTTAAATTCTGTAATTCCTATAATGTACAATTGGCCCATGAGCAATAAATTTCAGTTTAGTGAAGCGTTATTGATTCTTTTTTTGAGTTTTAAAATTTGTTTTTTAAATATTTGTTTTGTAAATACACAGAAAATTCAGAAGACATCAAATATAAAAGAGTTATTTGTGCATAGCGTTTTAGAAGTTCTACAGATTCATCTTTTATTTTACTAACTGAGGTGAGCATCTGAGGTGACCCAGATTATCCAAGGTTGCCTGTTGCTAAAACAGAAATCTTCATTTTCTATAGCAGTTGGCAGCATGAGTGAGCTAGTAATAAAAAAGATGACCTCTTGAACATGATTAACAAATTCCTACTGGCTTTTCATGTCACTAAGTCTTAACACATGTTACAGTAAGAAAACTCTTGGACAAGAGTCAAGCCTTGCTACCAGTTTTAGGCATGTGGTTCCCATCAGGAATACTGTCTTAAACTGACATCGTATGTAGTGGGTACTACTGTCATAGTGAATCGGTTTGGCCTTATCTCCCCAGCTAGACAGAAGTGGAAAACACTAAAGTAGAGACAGAGAGAGAGAGAGAAATGCCCTAAAGATCCTGAAACAGGAAATTGCTCTTGTGCCTTCAACACTAAATTAAGTCTCACATTACTGACAGCAAATTGTACAAAAGTAAAAAAATAAAATAAAAATATCAATGGTGTATTTAGAATTGGACATTGGACACCAGTCCAGCAAACCTGATGCACATCCCAGAAATTAAAATTACTGACATGGTTCGTGTATCCTTCCCCAGTGTTCTCCTTTCCCAATCTTTTACACCATCCCTCAGCCACAGAACAATTTTTTAATTGTACAAATCCCACCACTGCCACAGCAAATATGAGTTATCTTTGCCCCTTCAGTCTAGGAAGATACGTAACAACTTTTCAGATATAAATATGATTTCTTTTTTTACTTGTTTTTCCTTGCACATCCTTACAAAACTCTTATGTGGTGTTTTATTATTTATCTTTTTAGGTCTCTGAGTAAAATTTTATGTTAAAATGTTATCATATATAATAATTAGCCTGTTCCTTTACAGATTACTTAAAGATTAGAATACTGGAGCACATGAAGATTCTCTGTTTCAAACACACAATGGGGGTTAGTAACATTCAGGTGAAAAGCAGAAATGCAGATCATAGTCTAAAACACACTATAGTCAACAGGAATTTTTTATTGACATTAATGTGTTTCATATCAACCCCTGAATGACCAGATAATCAGAGACAGAAGAGAAAAAGGACACTGCTATACAAATGACTTTTTCCAGTAAACCTGATTGGATGGCAACTTTCTTAAAAGTCAGTAGTAGATGGCTTATCATAGGCACTGGCCTTTATTACATATTTTCAATGACACTTTTTTATAAGTGAAAAAAATGGTTCACTGTTCTGACATTCTGGGTTTATTTTCCTTTTCAAATCAAGCATAGCTATTAGAAATTTCTGAAAATTCTGGTCAGAAATTTCTTTTTTAAGTAGTTCAATATTTGAGAGCTGTGACCAGGACCAGGTTTTTTGTTGTCTTGATATGTTTGCTTAGTAAAAAGACTGGACCAAGCAATGAGTTTTAGTCCATCACTGAACATTCTCTCAAGTTTTGGTCCAAAGAGGTAGTCTGGGATCATTCTCGGTTTTTCTATTTTGGTATGATTTTTTTTTTAACTTACCTATATATTCTTCCAATGGTACTTGTATGCAGTACACTCTCAGTTAGTACTAAAGGCATACATGAGTAGGGCAAAATTTTGTACCAGATAAAAAAGTCAAAGCTGTGCATATGCATCTGTGTGCAGGAACATATGCATATGCACCTATACATGTATACATATATCTTGCTTGAGCAGGGGAGTTGGAATAGATGAACTCCAGAGGTCCCTTCAAACTGCAACCATTCTGTTATCTGTGATAAACTTAAATTCATAAGAGATAGCAATATCCAGGTGTTGTAAACACAGATGTAAAAGTTCCTAAAACATCCAAAAAATATTAATAATAATAATAATAATTTCACTATTCAAGGTAAAATAAAAGTTATTATTTTCAATACTAAATATATATATATATGTTTATTTAAAGTGCAGGGCCTAGTTTTGATTTGCAATATCCAAATTCCATTCTCTATTTTTTTCCTTTCTCTTTTCCTTTCTCTTTTCTTGTGCAGCTACCAAAAATGACTAGCTTCTGAGTTTTTCAATTATTGGGAAATGGGAATAGTGCTATAAAGGCATTCTTACTTATTAAAGCTTCTCTTGTGTTTCTTTACCTGATGTCTTGCTTTGTGTAATGCCTGCCTAGCAATACTAGCAAATTGTTTCTGAAGAGCTACACAGAAGAAAAGGCTTTGATCCAATAGAAACACATCAGCGTAATAGCAGCAGATATCTTTTATTTTCCAGTCTTCAATGTCCCCCTTCAATTCACAAAACACACAGTCAGTGATTAAAAATTCCTGTCATTTTTGTTTTAGAAGCCTGGAACCTACAACTTTAAAGTGTGACAAAGTAAATCTTCTGCCAGAGTGATCAAGGAATTATGCTATTGTCCTGTCTTTATATTTTCCACAATGCATAAAACATCACTGTCCTTAATTGTTCTTTCATCTCACCCATTGACTTGAAATCAGCATTGCTCTCCAGGAGTAGTATTATCTTGAGAACTGGTAAAGAAAAGCAAAGAGGCTTAGCATACCTCAGCACTGCAGATTAAGTGCCTCTTCAAAGATGTCACCCCAGATGTGGCAGGCTACATTCCTACTTTCCCCTGGCAACAGCTGTGGAACCACATCAGTGCTATTGCCTTATGTTCCTGAACATTATGAGAAGGAATAAATGCTGCCTTTTTAATGACTTGGGTTTGTATTGGAGGCATAATTTTCTGTTTACATTACAAAAGGGCAAGCCTTGTTCTGTTTTCATTGCTGACAGATAAAGATGAGTTGATGTCCCATAAGCAATACTTCCTTTTTGGGCTGTTTCATAGTGCACTGTCTATTCGTTTGGTTCATCTTTCCTCTTAGAGACCACAGTCACTTTTTCACTAAGCTGTGATTACAAGCAACTGCCTGCAATTTTTTTAATGCCTTTGGTTGATTTCAGAATTGCTTTATTTGACTTCTAATTAAAAGTAGTCAGTGTTGTGAGTTACTGTGAAGTGGCCTGAATACAGCCATGTTAAAGGTGCAGCAGATGCAGAAAAGGGAGGTTTTCAAGAACAAGAGTGAACTCAATTTAGGCTACAATTGTCCATAAAAAGGCAGACAGTAAAATCTGCACAGCTTCTTTATGCAAGTGTGGCAGTATTTGCTTTTTTGTATGTCTCAGAAAAGCCAGGCTGGTCTCAAACTGTGAACAAGAAGTGAAAGTTTCTCAAGCCCATCCGAGACATCTGAGTCATTTCTCTTCCACTTTGAAGAAGTTATGACCCAGAAAAATAAATGATGCCAGTGAAAAACAAATAAATATGCCAATGATTACTCTACCATACTGCTTTAGATTAGCTATAATTCACCCATATTCTAGAACTGGTAGTATGTTTGATTCTGGGAATATCCAACTTTCAAAGCTTTTCTTGGAAAGGGAAGACTTCATGCAGTGCAATTTCTTTTATGTCTGTGTGAGCCATTCATTTTGGAATGTTTAATATGCAAGATTCGAATTGTACTACAAGTCACATTTTTCCCTAACCTATCCCCTTCCCAAATCATGTGTTGAGTTACTAGATCTCAATTTACTTACCTAGCTCTGTATAGTCCCACTTACTCTGCCTGGGTTTCCTGAACTTCTATAAACCAGCAGGTTCCACCTTTTGTTTAGATCAGTCCTGAGACTTTCCTTTTTCTGCTAGGCTGTTTTGTCTAACCCACATCAACATTAGATTGCCTCTTTGATCTGTCTGAGGGGTTCTGTATTGCTAATATCCAGATGCATTTTTGTCCAGCCTGTCTCAGGCAATAGGCTGTATTTTTTAATAGCAAACAACGCAACATGTTTTGTTACTTTTCCATCATTTAACAACTTGTTAGTGTGTTCATAGCTGGTAAAAATGTACCCAGAGCATAAACTGTTTGGTAACCTTCATATAGCTACCTGATTGACTTGGAACACGGCTTACAAATTTATCACATTTAACAATCACTTGTGAATCCATGCCAGTCATTATGAGAAAGAAAAATAAATTACAAAAACATCTTGTGCAATCCTCTTGGAAATTAATGTTTCCAAGCCTACAAAATACAAGGGAATACCCTCCCTGTAGACAGCACACAGTGTATTTAAGAATAACCTCCGTGAAGATAGTGTAAGGAGATCTATTTCATGTATCCACTAATAGTTTGCAATTTTGAATGCACAATCTGTTCATAATCTTCAGACTATCCTTGTTATACGTGGCAGTTGGGTGTTTCTGAATGGCTCCAGTTTATCACTGTATGGCTAATAATTGATTATTATATATGTTTTTTACAGGCTTATTTTAAGGTTTACCTTGATGACAGAAGTACAACAAACAAACAAACAAACAAACAAAACAAAACCAAAAAAAAAAACACTTGTTATTACAATGTCTCTGTTACCCATAATTGATTTGTACTGTAGGTAATGAATTAAATGCTTTTTTTTTTTTTTTTTTTCAGGATGTGTCCTCTATGTTTAGGTCATTCCTATGAATATCCTGGATATGAAATGACATAAATTCTACTTACTTATTTAAGATGCAAGATAAACTAAAATAAATTTAATATTAAAGTAATAGTTTAGGACAGACAGACAGCCTGAGTTTATTCCGGACAGAGCATTTTCTGCTTGCTCTGCTGAAGGGAAGTCCCTCTTAAAGCAGTAGCTCTTCTGTGTTTCTCACACCATCCACAGACATCCAAGCTCCTTGTTGCATATCAAAATACAGATACTCAGGCTAATTAATCTCCTTTCCCTATGGGCTTTCATGAATGAAGGAAACAAAAGTCAGATGTGAGAAAGAAGGCAACAGGAAGGGTGAGAGAGTAAAGGCAGTGTGAAGAAAATGCACAAAAAGGGCAGAACCTTATCATGTTGCTACATGAAATATAGAAAAAGAGATATGAGTGAAATACAAAATTTTCTTCCTAGATACATTTTTCTATTGACTACTGCAGGAAGCATTACCATGAGTATGTTGTGACTAGGTGGCTTATGTCATCCACAGCAGAAATACATGATTGACATCTAAAGTCTCAATAGCTTTTTATTTTTAAAAAACAACAATTTATAATGAGTTATGAATCAGCTATTGAAAAATTCTTCATTACTCTTAATTTAAACCTTGTATAAATCTTATTTGTCTACTTATACAATAAGAGCAAAATTCTCCTTTTCCATCATCTTGTATCTGCTACCACTATAGTTTCTGAAGAACATAACAGGAATTTGCCAGGAAAGAAACAACCTTATCCATAACAATAAAAATCTCCATAGTCATGTGTCAATTTAATGTCAGCAAAAAAAAAAAAAAAAAATCTGTACCCCTGTTGCCTCCAGCACAAACACAGAGGAAAGACACATAGCAAAGTAGTAAGTGATACAAGAAAATAATCTGAAAAGAAACTGATCTGCTAGGCAAACTCACAAACATTCTCGTTTCTGTTGGACATATGGAATACTCATCTCATGTAGATACACATACACTAGATTAAAAAATACCCAGTCTTTTTGGCCATGGATTTACATGTATTTCAGTTGCAGATGCAAAGTGTAGTAGTGTTTGTGAATGGCTGTCATATTTCTATAAGCAAATTAGTAATTGTTCTCGCAACTGTACCGGTAAATAAGCCAAAAATCTAGCACACATAATAATCAAATCAGTCAGTGAATGTAAAATGCCATCTGTGACACCTGAAGGAGCTACAGGCTGATACATATGAACTCTTTTAAGAAAGGATGTGATGGAAAGTTGAAGTGTTTCCATTACTTACATGTATGTTTTCTGATCATTTCAGTAAGACACTTTCTCAAGTCTCAGATCCTACATACCATACAGTATATAGTATGTACACACAAAAGGACTAACAATGGACAGGGTGAGAGGCTGGACTATGAAATCTCTTTGTTTTATGAATTCAGTCTAGACCTTTCATATTATTTTATTTTGCCTTCTTCTAAATAGACTGAACTGCAAATGTTTAAGGTACATTCAATGCATGTATATAATTCTACATATCATATACATTATGTTATGGCTGAATGTTGTGCTTTGCACACACAAAAAAAAATATTTATTGTTTTTTAATCCTTCATTCAGATATAGACACAAAGCCAACAATGTCTATACCTTTCTGTGACAAGGATCCACAACTCAGTTTAATCAGTGTTAACAGATCTTAATGTCATTCACTTACAGGCACCAGGGAATAAGTGTAGAACTTTGCTGTAGTTTTTAACTTGAAAGAGGGGTCTAGATCTCAGCCTAGCAGAAACTGAATTTCTGCACAGGACAAAAAAAATCTGCTGAAGATGTTACCAAAATAAAAAAAAATAAATAAATAAATTAAAAAAACACCTTTTCATAAAAAGAGAAAAATTTAAAAGCACTTTTACTCATCACTGAGATATTTTCCTGAACTTGCATGAAAAAAAGGCTAAGCCCAGTCATAGATAGAGCAGATGTCACAGAAGAAACAGCCCCCATTAGAAAAAATGTTATGAATAGACATAAAAGCACTGCTAGAGAAAACAAATAAGCCAGTAAAGAAAGCTTTAATTCTGCAAAATAAGGGACATAAACCATGCAAAAGATCAATGCACAAATGAAATTAAGAAGAAAAGCCTTCAGTACCATGAACTTATCCAGAAGTTCTCTAGAGGTGGAAATAAAATAAGCTACCCCTTTCTGCTTTTTATTCAGCATGTGTTTGGCATTTTAACGGACAATGTACAGCATTTCCTTCCCCCCCACCCCACTCCCTTGCCCCGCATCATCTTCTTAAAGGTCACATTTTTAAAATAAGTAAACATAAATGCTCAGTCATGGGGAAAGCTGTGTGCTAACATCAGCGCTCTAAAGAATTCCTAAAAAAAAATGTGATAGAGTTCTGGCCAGAAACAAGACAATTGAAAAATAGGGACATTGGAAGTTTTTATCTATGTAAAGCTATTACATGCTTTCTTACCTGACACTGACATGGACCACAGTAGTAGCTAATAATTTTCCATAGCAATTCCTATCTCAGAGATAAAAGACAAAGAAGCCATGTGTTTTCTTCAGAATGGCTAATCAGGGTCAATCAGCAAGCATACATTTGGTTGCTTTTGTTACTATACTTGAGACAATTCAAACTATGTCTATGATCTGGAACAGAACAGGAAAAAATAGGACAGAAGAATAGGGTAGGGGGTGGAAATGTGGACAGCCAAGAATCTGGACAGAGAGAAAAGGGAAACCAAGAGAAAGACAAACAGTACAAGATAATGTGAACAAGAGAATTCAAGAGACGGATGTTGTTCTCAGAATCAAAACAATTTGGAATTGCATACCCAGGTTGAAATTAAATTTTTTGCTCTATTTTAAGTACTTTTTTCTGTTTATCACTCTATTTCATACCTAATATCAGAGGTTTACTGTAGTAAGGAGTCTCCTTCCATCGAACTAGGATGAGATCAATTCCCAAATACATACAGTTGGAAGAAGGAAAAATATGAGGACATGAAAGAGAGCCCTAGAACTATATGGAAGCACACAGAGTGGGAATAAGATAGAGAAAATTAAGATGATACCATAGCAGAAAAAAATCAGAAAAATGATAATACTAGGGATTTGTATGTATGTTCAGGACTTTCTGGGCAGAAATATTGTAAGGGAGCCAGAGAGTTATTGCGCAGTGAGTCTGAGAGATCTGGGCCATCTCAGATATGCAACGTTCTTGCAGACTAAATTTTAAGTGCACAGGTCAGAGAACTCCAGAACACTCTAATATCATGGCACAAATCATCTGTACATGCACAGTGCCCAAACATTTAATTTGCAGATGTCCAGATGTTCCCAAATAGTAGGACAAGCCACCAAATTCTTTTTTTCTTGCCATTTGGTTTTCTTGTGAAAAAAAAAAAAAATAATATAGAAACTCATATGTATGGTAGCCTATTTAATGGTACAGAAACTATTAGAATGAGCACAACCAAAATAGAGGCATAAAGAATGAGTGAAGAGAGATCACTCACTGGAAATCAGGATCTCTTTACAGTTAGTGATAACAATTATTCTGATCAGAAGAGGTGATGGTGGAGTAGAAGGAGCAACAGTAATGGTTGCATTATCTAAATACCTACAGGTAAGCCACTAACATACATCTAAAAGATCAGAGAGGAGAGCAAAAAGAGGAACTAAAAATAAGAATGCTGGAGTACCACAGTATTTCCCAATTACATCCAATTCTACCTGGCTTATAAGGTCTATTCCTTGTCAAATTCAACTTTATTGATTTTTTGCAAATAAATCACTGCCAAAGCCCAATTAAAAAAAAGTAAATAAAAAAAAAAATAAAAGTTGAGCTGAATGGATGAATTCTCACAAGGTGTATAATCAGTGTAGATGGCTCTGCAGCAGGCCTTCTTACCCTGTTCTCTACTTTAAAGGCCTGAGGGGTGAGAGTAGAGTACGGTCAGAGTATGTTGTCTGCCAGCAATCTGGAAATAGTTTGTCTTAAAGAGTTCTAGTTTGCGATTGTGAATCATCAGGGAAGTAAAAAAAAAAAAAAAAAAAAAAAAAAAGAGAAGAAAGATATGTTCCTAGAACCACCTGTACCTTTGACTCACCAGGTATTCCACTTCTTGTCCGGCACAGTTGAGGGTTTAGCCTGGTGAGAAATTAGTGCTTGAAGTACTCCTTTAAAGACGTGGTCTGAAAGCACTTTATGAGCCATGTATATTAGTGTTCATATTCGTGTAGGTCTGTTAAGTTTTAATAAATCAGCCTTGTTTCAGAAGACTTTAATTTTGATCTCATTAAGTATGTGTGAGTTTTGTGTGTGTGCAGGCGCATATATTTATCCTTGTCAGTGTTCAGAAAATTACATGCCCCTAGTTAACGTATCGTACAGTACTACAAATTCTCATGAATATCACTTACCACAAAGGATAAGTTTGTCCAATGGAACAGAATGGAAACTTTTCTCATTTTCAAACAAACTGCCTCTGCTAAACACACAGATATTTACCATCTGTTCTATTTCATATTATTCTTGAAAAGTATAATATATATATTTATATACTTTAAAGTATACCATAAATTATAATACCTAATAATACTTAATAATACTGTAAATTATAATGCTTACCACTTCTCCTATATTTCTGGAAAGAGTCATTGACAAAACCACTGTCCAGTATCTCAGGCACTAAAATAACTGCAAAACATATTTAGAGCTGATACACATTAACATAAACCTTTCTTGTTGCCCTCAAGAAAAAGTTATGTTCATTAAATGGTTTTGTTCAAAGAGATGATAGCAATGTGGAATTTTAGGTAATCCTGTATCACAGCAAAAATACAAAGGCAAATAAAGTAAACCATATGTTAAGTAATATTTCAAGTGTTTATCCTGATCAAATTTAAATTGCCACACTGTTGCAACTTATCCCACTGTAACTTAAGTAACTTATTTCACTGCATATGAAATAAGACATGGAGAGAGAAAAGTCTCCAGCAAATCTTCTGTCCTTTCTTTCTTCAGTACTACTTGTAACCTTTAGTCCTTTCATACCTACTTTGGGCTACAAGGGTATAAAACCTGTAATTAACAACTTCTTTATTGCCTCCGCAATAGTAATTGCTGTGTATAGCCTTGAGGTACTAAGAATAAAAAATCATTTTCTTCCCTCTACCACTTGTATTTAACTAGCACTCTGCAGTTATTATTACAATCTTGCCAAAACTTCACCTTTCGCAAGAACATTGTGATAAAAGTGTAATCCCCACACAGTGATCTCTGCATGCAGCAATCAATACTTATGCTGTAATATTTCCCCTTCTTGCTGTTTCACTGCAGCCAAAAAAAAAAAAAAAAAAAAAAAAAAAAAGGCTGGGAAGAGATTAGATTATCAATTATCATGAAACTGTCTGCAACTTCAAAGGGCTGCAGAGCAAGGGAAACCATTGTTTATCAGGACTGTAAGCGTCCTGCAATTATCTCTCACGTCACCCAGATGTAGACCAGTAGACCAGTAGTTGGGGGAATGGCTTGAGTCTTTGGTGAGAGACAAGGCTAACGGAGAAATATAAAAGCAGCATTTTCTTTGGAACATGAATCATTGGTTTTAGGTCAGATATTGACTATAAGTAGGATCTTGAATGTGTTAACTACAAGCAGCTTACTCCAATATATTCTTGTATCTATGCAATGTGAGCATTTTATCAATAAACAGACATGGGACACTTTCTTTTTCCCTGAAACTCCAATTATTACGTAGGTCAACAGATTGTTAATAGTGTGTCAAAGAATGATGCATTGATAGTCAGTAAAACTGTGAGATGTTTGTCCTTAGTGATTCCCATAAGGGTTTGCACAGGAAAACAGCTTTGTAAATTGAGTAAAACACTGAAGTTTCGAAGCCAAACTCCAACTAGTGACATCACTTCCTGATGCAATGTGGTATTTTTTTTGGTCTTGTTTTGCAGTGGAATCCATGAGACTCCAGTTTGACCTTTGATATCTTAAGGCCAGGAACAACGGAAAATTAATGTAATGTTTATTAATACATAGAAAAAGCCTCTGGCTATACAGAGTACCAAATAAAAACAATTAAAGTAGCATGTAGTCACAAGTCTGGTTAATGTGTAACTTTCTGTGTCAGGATATGATATACTGAATGAAAATAAGTTTATAAAGGACTTTTACTTAGCTATGTTCCACCCCACTACACCTTTATTCCACTCAATATATAAGCCAAATATTTACCCTTGAACATGACCACACAAGGACAAGAAAATTTAAATGAACAAAGCTGGACAATTGTATTTGACATAAATAGAACTGGTCCTTAATATTTGTAACAAAGATAAAGTATAATAATAATGTGTTTACTTTACACAATAGGCAAGGATCTCAATGCAGTCCACAGTAATGGAGATAACATTATGAAATGTATGTATAGCAAACCTTACTCTACCATGGATAGATGGTAACAGTCCAGACCTCCAAAAGCGTTTAACAGTTGAGGAATAACACAAGAAGATAAAACTGGGCTGACATAGTAGAACAGAATGAATAGTGTTAGAAGCATCATTTTTTTTCCTAATTTTTCTTTCTTCCCAGTTGTTTTTCTATGATATAGCATTCAGTTTATTGTTATTGGCTTCTCCATGGGATTGCTTATCACCCAAGAGACTGAATAATGTCTAAATTGACACCAAATATGAACCTAAAGTTTCCTTATGCCTTTAGCCAAGCAAATTGTAATGGTGGAAAGACCTCAACTTTGAGGGAGCCAGGAAAATTAAAAAATTACAAACAGTGAGATGAGTGGGATATCTGGACACTTTTGATATTTTTATTTCCTGTTAAGGTAACAAATAGGCCATGTGTCAAAGCTAATATCATTTTATATTTAAAAAGATCTCAGGAGTATATCTGACCTTGCACAATGAACTAGAAAGAAAGCATAAAATCATTCAATGTGTATGTCTTATTTATAACTCCAGGTGGCTCTTAACTGGGCAATGTAGGAGTCTTTCAGATTCCTGATGGCCCTCCAAGGACCTGCCTGGGCATAGAATACAGTATTTCAAATAAATAGTTCAAACAGACGCTATGCACCACTGCTTTCTGGGGTACCCGGTATCTATCTCGTTAGTGGTTTCTGATGACCTTTTGGAATACTAAAAGGTCAAAGGGTTAAAAAATGGGATTAAAATAGGGAATCTTTTTTTTTTTTTTTTTTTTTTTTTTTTTGTGGACAGTTTTGTAGCTCATCTTTCCACAACTGTCAATTTGCCACCTGCTTGTTTTTAAACTACTTCTCTCCAAATAAAATGGTTGTATCTGAAACTCAATCCTATTTGTTCCTCATACAAGTATAAGGCAAAATCTCAACCTGATATATGTTCAGTTTCCTCTCCCAAGTTCATTTACATTTGGCCTTCTCTCAGAAAAATACTGGCAAGAGAAGATCCCTCACATTTGACCACCACATGGCTAAGACCTTGAGAGATTACAGGATAATGTTTGGTGTGATGTATTTGAAATGGGTTTGGACTTTCTAGTTTGCTTGTTTTTCTTTAGAACTTATGGCTCCAGCTGAGGACATGTTGAGTGTTTCTATGAGGGGAAAAAAAAAAAAAAAAAAAAAAAAAAAAAAAAAAAGGAAAAAGAGAAAAAAAAAAAAAGCTTTGTTTCTTCCTTTCCTGTTTGAAATGATATTTTGTCCTCGTCTGATTCTGATACAACCTGGGACTGATATCTTTCTCTGGTAGCTGAAAAAGAAAATAATTTCAAATATATATTGCATTTAAAGCCAAAATGCAACAAAATGTAATCCCTTAGTCAAAGCTAGCTTCTACTTAGGTAGCTATACTTATGCTTTTTTTATACTATTAAAATTTCAAACACTAATGTTCAAAATATATGTTTTGTACAGATTTACATGATATTGCACAATCTTCAGTGATGTCTTGGTACCAGATGATACAATTTCCCAGGGCAGAAAAAAAGTGTAGCTAATCAGTTAAACCTATTTAGGAATTAACTTGAGCATATTATTGTCGGCTTAAACTTTGAAGATTGCCATTGTTTTTTTGCCGATGTTAACACCAGACATACAATTATTTCACATGTATTTCAGATGAGAAAAATGAAAGTTATCTTTGTAAAATCATGTGGTACATCATGTCTGTTGTAGAAATGCAGCTTGACATTATTTGAGTCAGGCCTCCTATTTCTCCATTTTGTTGAATGACGGTCCTTCCTAGAAAAAACACACATGCATACTTGTAATAAAAGAAATTATTTCCTGCATCCCCCATTTCAGACATTCAAGAAAATGTGTGCTGTTTGCTGTCATATGTAACTGACCATTTTCCATGTGTTTTCTCCCTACTTTTTATCTCATAACATGGTTAAAGAGGATGGAAAGGACAACATACAATCTCCAGTCAAGGTCTTCTTGCTTTTTGATATGGGCAAGGCCTCCAAAGCCATCTAATTTGCCTTTAAATGAAAGACAGAAGTGTACTTCTGAAGCAAACCTCCCCATTAATTTCAGATACCTCTCTCTAGGGTGCAGCAATCTCAGAAACATAAACTAGATTCCTTTTGGAAGAAGCTGTACAAGGAACACTTCAACTGCTAGATAGTTTTCAGTTCACAGAGCAGATCAGAGCTATTCTAAAGGAAACCTCACCAAAATGCACATGGTGTGGGTGCTAGGTACTCAGCACCAACTGCATCACTCAGTTGAGCCACTCTACAGTGCTTTATCACTTGCTAGCAGAGATGTAGTTATACTCTTTCTTCTAGCTTTCTAGCACACACAGGGCAGGAGCAGGAGGAACTACATTATGGGACTAGGTTGGTCCATGGTGCACAGTTTGCACTGCACATGTTTGTCTGAGCACAGGAACAATTAAATACAACATTTGACATAAAAAAACATCCCTGTGGAACAAGGACACCTTGATAGCTGAAGTGTTATTTATGTAACTGGAGGGTTATATAAATCAGCACTATAAGACTTTGAGGGTAAAGACGATTTATTTGTCAGGCTTCTGTATAGTGTCTAGCTCAGAGGGGCCCTTACCAATGACCTAGCCTTTAGGCATAACCAAAATACAATAAAAAGAATTTGCCTGGCAGCTAGACAAACAGAAGAAAAAGATAGCTCCTTCCCTGAAGAGCTTACCTTTCCTGGTAATAAGGGAATAGCTCTTTCATATACATACAGACAGTTTAGATTTGTTTAGATATCAGGAAACACAGAGTAACTAAGTCCACACATTCCCCCTCACTTAAGAGACTGCATGAGCTCTGGTCCTGGCAATGAAATGATCATTTAGCTAGAAGTTTGTGGAATTCAAAAAGCCAAGCCAGAAACAAGCTATTTTTTTCATCATTTTTGACCATCACTACAGCATAAGATTTAAAATACAAATAAATCAGGACCAGCTGGTAGAAGCAGCCATTAATTTGTTAAAGATAATGTATCTACACAAATTCACACCAATGAAGAACATATCTGAGGAATATTTTATTTTACTTTTTAAGTTCCTGCCTTAGTACCTACCTGCCTTCTCCATCCAGCCTGCAGACACCTTAACCTGTAAATACAGGTTTCACATATAGAGCACTGGCATGAATGAGTTCTTTGCAATTTTCATACCCATATATCAGCATATAATATTCTTGCTCTCCTAGCTATTTGATTATTTGTCCTATCAAATTCATTTTTTGGCCTTGCTATCATTCACTGTGAGACTTTCTGGGGGACCTTGGTCATGATTTCTTAGCAACACAAGTAACATGGGGTTCTGTCATAAGGAGAATAAGGATCCTGGACTCCAGTCATAGGAACGTGTAGGTCTTGGATGTGGCAGAGCTGCTGGAGAAAATGCCCTGTGAACACTAGGTTTGATGCTGATGATGCTACTGCTGATGCTGCTGATGCTGTTGATTCTGGGAAGAGGCAGTGCTGAGGAATACTCCACCAGCAGTAGCTGCCGACCCATGTGTCACTTATTCTCTTGGGCAACAAAAGCCCAAGCCTCTTGAGGCTTTCCCAGACAGACCATCATGTTCCCTTGCTTAAATCCACTGGATATTTTTTGCAGTCAATGAGACAGTTTCCAGTTTAGTGGTACAGCTGAGGACACACTGGCTGCTTAAACTTCTTAAACCCGTTTCATGATGAAAGGCAGTATTTTGTGAAATTGCTCTCTCAGGTAAGACAGACATTTCTGTTAGACATAAGCATATAACTGGGTAAATGGAGTTAAAGTTGGATAGATGGGAGTTCAGTCATAAGAGTAGTGCAGAGGACAGTTGTTCGGGAAGTTAAAGGTTGCTCATGTGAGTTTTTTGTTTTTGTGCCACTGAGAGTAAAAAATTAGTGCCAATCCCAATAACATTTTTCTTGTATCCAAGAAGTCATGGAGATACAAGCTGTCAACTTTGTCATGTGTTTGTGCAGGCCTCATTGAAATAGGTAGAGAAAGAAGTCATCTGTCTGAACCGCTCTTGAAAATTGTCTTATATTTATGAATTGACTACTGTTTTATAGGTACTAGACCAACACCATGTTGGAGTGTACTAAAGAACTTCTCCTGCCTGATGGACTTCAAAGCTAGAAGAGATCATCTCATCTGACAATCTCTGTGACTCAGACCTCTGAGTTTAACTCACTCACTGCCATATTAATATGTAGCATTTACAGACCTGCATGAGCAGAGACTCTATGCAAGAGGAAAAGAACAACCTGCCAGCCTAAAGTGACTTTATTAGATATACACAGAAAACCTGATGAAGGAAGAAAATTAATGTCTCAGAGCACAATAAACCTTCTGTAAAACTTTAAGCAAAACTCCACAAATCCAGCATCATTCTTCTCATCTGCCCATGCAGTCAATGGACAAGCACCTACTGAGAATGAGCCATCCTATTTATATAGACTTTTTTTTTTTTTCTGGCAGGACAGGGAGTAACCCCTGGAGGTGCCTCTCATCTCAGTTTACAATACAGTGACTACAGGAGACCAAATGGGAAGGGAAGGGAAGGGAAGGGAAGGGAAGGGAAGGGAAGGGAAGGGAAGGGAAGGGAAGGGAAGGGAAGGGAAGGGAAGGGAAGGGAAGGGAAGGGAAGGGAAGGGAAGGGAAGGGAAGGGAAGGGAAGGGAAGGGAAGGGAAGGGAAGGGAAGGGAAGGGAAGGGAAGGGAAGGGAAGGGAAGGGAAGGGAAGGGAAGGGAAGGGAAGGGAAGGGAAGGGAAGGGAAGGGAAGGGAAGGGAAACTTTTTTTTTAGAACTCATTTGGTTAGAAGTATTTATGTAAACATTGCATCTCTCTGCATACATTTGTATAAAGTTTTGTACATTACAGAATGTGACAACAAACATCATAATTTCTGCGGTATTATGCACAGTAGGCACAGAGAAATAAGGGAATAATGTTTATGAGTTGTAAATGCTAGCTTGTACCAGACTAATATATTCATACCTGTTCACTAAAATGTCACATTTACATATATCTGTTTTTTAATTATATGTGGGCACTGTAGTATTTAGACTTGTTTACACTGAGTGGATCCAGATTACTGACTGATGGTTTTAAATATGAATTGAAAAATAAGTCAAATAAAGTATGTGTGTATCTGGGAAAGGGAGTTGTTAAAATTCTTTATAATATATTATTTCCTCAAATTTATAATTTTCTTAATGGGCATCAAAATGCTATTAATTCTCTCTTTCAGACCAAGTGCTAGTTACAGCCTTATTTCCATGGATATCAATAGGTCCACAAATTCCACAAAATCCAATCTTTGTGCAGTGCTCTCCTTCTTCCTTCTCCTTCATGAAGTATCCAATGCTGAACAGAAACGTTGTCTTTCTGTTCCATGTTAGCCAAAAAAAAATATAAGAGAAAAAGAATACAAAAACAATGAAATAGTAAAGTAGACCTTTTAGCTACAAGAAGAGATGATATAAATAGTTGATTTTTACTTCTTGTCATGTGTATTTATATTCAAATTTTGCTTATGACATTTAGAGTTGCACAGGATAAAAGATTATTTTGGGGCTGAGAGGAGATGCAAAGGAGATGGAATTATCAGTCTAGGCCCTCAGCATATGTGGAATGATAATTTCACTGTTACAGATAGATTATAGCCTGATGCTTTATGAGCTACAACTACCTAAATTGTCTTCCCCATTCAGCTTCCCACGTATTGCTGCTGCAAGGAAATTGAGAACGCATTTGTGACAATGCTTTATACTTGTTTCAAGCATTATAAGTAGAGCATTTAGAATAGCACTTGTATTTTTTTGAAAGCTCTACTGCTAATCTTTATTTAAAATAACAATGATACCTATGCATCTTTAAAAGTTGAAGCCCAACTCATTAAATTAAAGATTGAAGCCAGTATAAGGGTTATTTTCATTCCAGGCCATGTTGGTGTGAACATTATCAATTGATCTAGGATTTAAGTGACCTGTCTGGAATGCTTGACAAACAAATTTTTCTCATGAATTATACATATTACTGAAAACCATACTTAATTGGAGACTGGGAAGAGGGCAGGTATTTCCATCACCTAGGGGTGAAAGCCCTGCAAATTAACAACAAGACGGTTCATTGAAGCAGGTAATGGATTGGTCTGTGAAAACAAGAAATCTTTGTGGGAATGACTGTGATTATTCATATAGTCTGTTTGCTAATTATTGCTACTATGAACATTATTTTAACTGCTTTTAAGAACCTTGAAAATGATGTGACTTGTCAACACTGTTTTGAAATACTGCAATATAGAATCCATATAAGCAGTATGTACTCATTCATTGGAAAGTTTTTGTTTAAAAAATCAAAATATATAGTCCATATTTATTTTTACATAATGACTATGTGTCTGGCTACCAAAAGGAAAGCATAACAGAAAAAGACAAACTTTAATAAATTAGACATATGATATATCGGCAAAGAGTAATGATACTGGAGCTGAACATCTACAGCTAACATGGTGCAGAGCATTTGATGCTCTGACTAAAGCTAATGGATGGAATAGGGCTGTTATGCTCATTTCTGCATTCAAGTTCTACGCCTAATAATGCCTGAACATTCATGAGCCAAGAGAAGTAAGCATCATTTTGAGAGAACCTAAAAACTATGTCTTTCTAAGAGCTATATAGAACAATGTACCAATGTATATATACTGTGTACAAGCCAGTTTCCATTTTAACAGTTCCCTTTCTTCCTTTGTACCTCTTAACAGGCAATAAAATCACAGACTTAAGTGATAACCTTGGCACGTGTATTTTTTGAGGTTCTGCTTCTTCTTTTTCTCTCACTGTACCTTTCAAATATCAAATCTGTGCTCCTTTTCCATTTTAAGTTACTGCTTTCAGATATTCTGGGAGACATTAAGTTTTGCAGTATGGTTTATGTATCCTTTCCTGTCAGTATTACTAGACTTTTGAGAAGACACTAGATAACTAGTTTTAAAATTAACTAGCACTATAGGGTCTTCTTGTGACATAACTTCAGTCTTGGTTTTATTCCTAGCCACACATTAGTTATTAGAATTGAAATTTTAAGACGGGAGAGATCTGTCTAAGGATCTGCTCCAGCTTTCTGCACAGTATTGGCTTTAAGCTTTTACCTAGGCATTTTTCCATTTAAGTTTCATAGCCTTCCATTGCTCTCCTGAGCATGACTTGAGTGAGATTCATATAATGTGTCCATGTGTGATATAGTCTTCTAGGAAGAAAATAATAGATTTTTATCAGCATTTACCTAAAACAATAAATAAATAAATAAATAAATAAATAAATAAATAAATAAAAAGTTTTCTTTAAAACTTCCTAAAGCAGGTTGGATGAACCACATGCTGTATATATTTACAAATCCACAGTAAATTTGAAGGAAGTCTGGTGACCTATTCAGCAATACATGTCCACACAGAAGACACTACGTGTAAGTTCAGGTTGAACAACTTTCAGTACCCACAGAAAGACTAGGTTAGACACACTGGGAACTTTACACATGAAGAGAAATTATGTTCAGAGTACTTATGACATAGTCTTGGGCAGTCTGGCAGTATCATTTATCTTATCCTAATAAAGGAAAACTTGACTTTGTTTTTTTGGCTGTTTGTTTTGCTTTGGGGGTTTGGGTTTTGTGGTTTTTGTTTGCTTGTTTGTTTTGTTTTGTTTTGAAATAAAATTGGTAGAGACTGGTTTTCACCAAAAAAATAGCCCATTGAATTAAGTTGTACGTGGTAATTCAAGTGACTTTCAAGGATATGGTTTAAGTAACTTTCTTTGCCAGAAGGCTGAGGTCTTTGAAAAAGACATTTGATGTATTATAAATAAGAAATGGTTAAAATAGGCTTCTTTATTTTTTAACAGAACAGGTATTGCCTTGTACTAGCATTCCTATTGCTGTGTGCTTCTAATGATTGGTCAGATTTTTAAAATGCTCATGGCAAAATTATTGCATTCAAGAAACTTTTATATACTGGTGTCAGTGTCCATGGAGACCAGATCACAGAATATATTTCACATATACTTACCTCAGTGAAAACAATGGCACATTTGTAGAAATTATTTATCCATATACATGCTTCAGTTGATTTGGCCTGAAACTATTGTTCCTATTGAAGACACTGTTTAGTAGGAAATATTTCAGTACCCAAAGCAGGTTGAGTTGTCTTTTGCATAGACATTTCTTTTTCCTTGAGTATATACATGTATGTCAGTGATGTTAAGCTTGTGGAAGCATTGCAGATGCAAGTGAAAATTACACTTTTCTGGAAATAAGTCACAGGAACTTTCTGACAACCATGATGAGGGGAGATGTAATTAAACACCCACATGCTTTGCAAAGAAAATATTATTGCTACAGATAGTCTTTTAACTATGCATACATGTTAACTATTGTAAAGTACTTATGTGGCTATTGTGTCACATTGGTACAATCAGCAATTATGTTACTTATTCAAGCTTTTTCTTCTTCCAAATATATTAAAAAAAATTTAAAAAAAAATGAGACATCCACCTAGTTTGCACCATGAAAGCTTCCTTGCAGTGGTAATTTTTAAAATGTCATTTATTCTGAGAGTCTCATACAAAAATTCTTACCAGCTTAAAAATATCTGACTTCTCTCCTAATGTGCATATCAGAAACCTCAAGTTTATTTTGTCAAAGTTTTTTTTTTTTATCATTGGCTGTGTAGGCTGCCAGGGTTCCTGCATGCCACTAGCTTTTTAGATAATATTCAGTATTTTCATTGTAATTCTCTAGTCGTAGTCATTCATTTACAAAGCTTACTTGGTCTGGGCTAATAATCTTACAGATCATATCCTGCAGGCTGTCTGCTAGAATTTTTGCCAGATGTTGAAAATTCCAATTAATTAGTAACAAGGACCAAGCTTCCTGAAGGCTTTGAGAATCCTACCCCAAATCTAATCTCACTATACTCACTTTCTTGATTGTTGTGAATTATTTATTTTATTCAGATGACCATATGATGTGTAAAGTATGTCTTTGTCCCCCATATACATTCCCTAATATCCACTAATTCAGTTTATCAAGCCAGAGCTTTATACCTTGTGTTGTTCATTTTCTGTTTCTTGGAAAATACAACAATAACAAAAGCTTGCTCATATTTCTTCTGTATAAAAGCACAATTGTATTAATGTTGCAGCAAAATTATCAATGACATGTGTAAATACATATTGCTTGTCACCATCTACATGGCAACTTTTTACAAAGTACCTTCATAAGTTTTGAATCAAGGAACATATACTTAACAGTACTCTAGCAAATGGCCTGTTTGAGCAACCAGCCCAGTTTCTGTAACTGATTAGACAATTCAGTTCTTTTTCTTAGACATTGGTTCAATCAATTGGGATCCATAGTTGTGCCACAAGAAATCTAGTCTCTCTCCATCTAGTGCAATTAAATAACATGACAAAACACTTCACTTCACTGTGTTTCAAAGGTTTCTAAGGACTTTAGTTTCTTGTTTGTTTGTTTGTTTGTTTTTCTTTTTTCTTTCTCTATGTGAAAACAGTTCCTAGAAGCCACTCGTCAGTTTAAAGAGCTCATTGTTTGTTTTACTGTCTGTAATTTCTGAAACTTTGGTCATGTCTTCTAGAGAAAATCTACAGTCAATTTAAAAGAGAAAAATAAAGACCTTGCTCTCTACCTAGAGGATGCAAAGAACCCAGTCCAGCTTACATACAATTGGAAGAGCTATCTTAGAATTTCTAACTTCCTTCCAAGAAAATACTAAAAGATTGGTGGGTAGGGCAGGGAAAAATAATCTTTGAAGATTGAAAGGTAAGATCTTGAGTAAATCTTCCAGTAACCCACGGATACTGTGCTGCCAGCAGCCAACTAATTTGGGTATTGTCTCCTAGGACTACCACAGGTCAAGTGAAGCCCACAGACAATGGAGAAACCACCGTGAAATGAACATGAAAAAGTCCATACTGACAGGAAGTAAAGACATTCCTGATTTCCTTACTATCTAATTTTGCCCATGGTACACAGATGGTAGAGAAAGCTACAGTAGATTTAGGGTTCATATTAAAATATGTGCTGGTTTTGTTCACATCCAGACAAAGGAAAAAGCAGAAAATATTTTCCTACCTTCTCCCTAAAATGTGACCAACCTACTTTCTCCTTACTGCTTTTACTGTTTTCTCCTCTCATTGCTATGGCTTACACCAACCTAAATGCCAGAAAGAAGGAAGATGAGACATGCTGTGATTAAATTTACTAGGTAGTGTACAAGCTATTCTTCATCAACTTAACCCTCCTCAGTTCATGCAAAAGTTCATGACCAAAAATCACAGATTTTCAACACTGCTTTTAGGGAGATCCACTGAAATCACAATTAATGGACATATCAATAAGAACCTTGATGCTAAGATACTTTACAACCACTAGTAAGATGCTTCTTGTGAAAACATATACAGTTGTCTTACGTATGTATACAGTAGATAGTAAGATAGTCCCAGCAGCACTCTTAGTTAATAATGTGAAAGACTATGTGTGAATTTTTGTGGACCAATCTAATAAAAACTCCATCAGTGTAATACTATCACCTTTGTGTATTCTGGTGTAAAAACTCAGATATCATATATTCTGTTGAAGTTCTCTCTTCTGTGTCATCTTTCTTTTGCAGTCTTCACTTTTCATTCTTACATAGCTGCTCCTGCCTTCACCTTATTTTTCCATGGATTTTTTTTAATCTCTCCTACTTCTATGTCCTTCATTAGCTGAACGCTAACTCATCAAGGTTCGGGTTAGACTTAGAAAGCTGCAGTGTCAGGGGAGGTTAGAAATCTAAATATACATATACATATATATATATATATATATATTTTCTTTCTCAAGCCACAATAATAACTAATGGGTGCTATATTAAGTATTTTAATAATTATTTAAGAGTTTATTAGCACTATATGAATACAAATAAAAGAGTTTTTAAAGACAGATCTATATCAAAACCCCAAATGTCCAAATTTCCAAGTTGGAGAGGTAAAGAAGTTTTTAGAAAAATGCTAGAGTTGAAGATTGTAGACCAGGCTGTTTTCAGATCATCTAAATACTTGTAGTATTTATACTTGTAGTCAAAAAAAGAATGAGCAATTCAGATCACCTGTTTTCCACAGCTTCTTTAGTTCATCTCTGTACATACTCCCTGGAGAAAACTGCTGATATTATGCACCTACAGTATGTGATATGTCTAACTTAGCATTATGACAGTAGTCTGCAATGCCTTATCAGGCATTACAGTTCTGGTGTGTAGTGAACTGCATTGTTTTGATTCTTTAAACTTTGGCATTATGCTAATCACTTTATACCACTTCAAAGAGTATGCAAGTTTGATAGATACAGAAGGGTCTTTTCCTCCTGACTAAGAAATTTAAAGTCAAAAAGTTTTATAAGGTTTCTCCATAGTTTTTATCGTATTGAAATGTAGGCACAAAATAGGAGCACTGTTCTCACAAACAGGAGTGATAATTGCTTTGTTAAAGGTCACCCAGATGGGACAGAGATATTCAGATCTGTTTAAAAGTGGAGTGAGAGCTACAGCTATCTTGCTTCTTCTCAAGAGAGTTTGAAGTTGCAAAACAGACATTTGGCCCTCTGGAATAAAATTTTAGGTCTTTTTCAATTAAATGTGAAGAGTTTAAGGGTTTGAGTTCTTTGTTTCTTTTTAGGTTGTTGTGTTTTCGTTTTGTTGTTGTTGTTTTTTTTGTTGTTATTGTGTTTTTTGTTCGTTTGTTTGCTTTTGCCAAGAGTTAGAAATAATCCAGAACTATCAACAGTTTCACTGATAAAGAGGCCACTATTTTTCCAGACTTCCAGGATAACTCTGTGCAGCAGGATACATTGGTTGCAACTCTGGTTGAGTTCCTCTTGGAGACCACACAACTATGATTCACTAGTTGGATGTCATATACTTTAACCCACTTGATCTAAACAGTCTAGACATCACCTTAGTTCTCTCTGTCACACTTCTGGAGAAGATGCAACACCAGTTTGTGGTTTTTAAGAGATTTTTTTAAACAGTGTAGCAGCTGCTGAACATACCTGCTGAGGAGTCATTATTTGCTGTGATAACTCTAAACAAGTTGAATTTCTGCCTCATTTCCCTTTTTCTATGTTTCTTTTGATGAATCCTATAGCTTGGTAAGTGTCACAAATGTAGCCTCTCACATGCTTTGCTACTTCTAAATCAATGTAATTCAGGCTCATCCTTAATCAGCTGAATCACGGTCCTGGACTCTAATACTTATCTCTATTTGCATTACCCTTATTACCGCTATCTGATCAGATCTGGGGAGCTGTAGGAAGTCAGAGTTCCTCTTTGTACTTCCTCACTATACTCAACATGGAGAACCCCCCTGGCAACCTGAATCCTCAACTGCAGAATATTTTGAAATATGAATTTAAAGCTATTAGAAATCTTTGTTTTATTAACAAGATACTTTTTTTTTTTACTTTTTTTTTTTTTTTCCCTAAAGTGAATAATTATGAATTGTAATAACTGTATTCCAAGAACATTTTATTTTGTCAAAATTGAGAGCTCTCCCCCAGGGCCACATTAGTATCTTTTTCTGTCTAGGAATGCAGCTGTTCCAGGGCAGTCTCTGAGTAATGTCTCTAATCGGCAGATATGCAGAGTGTTTAAGCTAATTATGTAATAAGGGAATCACTCCTAAAATTTTATAAACGTTAATATAGACATTTAAGTTCAATTTCTTTGAAGGTTGAACAGGAAATGAGAATTCTTGTGGTACTAGTACCAAATGCTCATTTTTATACTGAGGTTTTAAAATGTTGGGTATTGCAGATCTAATGCTGTATTCAAGCTGCAAATTACTCTCTTTGGCATTGAAATATTGCTGCAATTAAACCTGCAGTAAAGTATTAAAAGGAAGAAAAAAGAAAAAAAAAAAAAAAATAAAAAAAAAAAAAAAAAAAGAAAAAAGGAAATAAATGTTGCATCTGATTGCTTTTACACAAAACTATGTGGATCTTCATTGATCTTGAAAGATGGTCCCTGAGATCTATTTATTTTTTCGTACAGAGATATACACTTTTCCATAGTTCTCAGGTAAAACATCTAATATTTCTGATTTAAACAGCTCCACATGGAAGATAACGTTGTGAGACCTATGTAAGGGAGCTTTTATAACACACTTTACAATATACATATCAGCCTTTATTCATTTATCTAGGTTTTTTTTATTTGGTTGATTGTTTTGTTCTTTGTTTGTTTGGGTATCTTTTTTTCTACATTTTTATAACCCTGCAAACCATATATTTCAATGATAAAGTTTCCTCAGATATTATGTAAACAAGTCAAATTTATTTCCAGTTATAGTATCAGAGCATGGGGCAAGAACAGTTGGGTTAAACCAAATGAACTCTTCTCTCTCCACTTGATGTTTTACATTTTCTCCCATTCAAACTGCCCCTAAAGCATGCCAGCACTCTAGAGAACCACAGTAGGTCTGCCAGCTTCCCAAAATGCAGGGCTTGCTTCTCCAAACTGTTAGGCCTTCTGTGTCCACTGATTATTAAAACACAACAAAATAAATTAATTTATTAAATAAAAAATAAAAAAATAAAATAAAGAAAGCCTAAAACAAAACTTTTCTTATACAAAGAGACATAAATTTGGTAACAAATTACCTGTGATAGATGTTGATTTTGTTACTTAATATATTATTATTGCGCATTAAGACAAAATCTACACTTCAAGAACAGAAGTCCGGTGTTCAAACCCACACTTCCATGCATCCACACTCACTAAACATTTTCACAGTTGCAGATCCAGACTCAAAATAGCTCTGAGCATGCAACCAGGAATGACCTTCATTCTTATTCTGAGCTAAACTAAGCTAAAGGATTCATTTATCTGTAGTGCGTGGATGCCTGTTCTGTGTACTCCATATGCCCTTGCCATGACAGGTCATTGCTATGTCCTTTCCAGAAGAGTTTTAATACTGCACAACAAAAGGATGGAAGACAATTGTTGGTGGCCTGAGAGAGCTGCCAGCACTTGGGAGAACACAGCCCTGACTGCTACATGTTCCACACCTTACCAGGACAGGGAGTGTTTTGGGTCCTAACCACTTGCTAGATTGCACATCAGTGGTATATTACCAAAAAAAAAAATAAAAAAAAAAAATTAAACAGATGCCTGAGATGCCTGCTTACTAAATAGTAAATATATGGTGTAACAAACAAACAAATAAATAAATAAAAATAAAAAGTTCAAAAGAATGCTACTGCCTCAACAAGCAGACATGGCATTTCCAGTTCTAGTCAACTCCAAACATCTTTCCAGTTTTGGAGAACTAACTGTAAAACATTCATTTGCATAGGTCCATGGTCTGCATTTTCACATGGATTTCAGAGCCCAACTTTAGGTTCCTAAACTTGAATATGACTTCACAAAAAGGATGAAAATATATATATCTGCTCTTTAAGACTGAAGCTATAAATCCACGACCAGCGTGCTAACCTTCAAAGATTACAGCCTACAGAAGAAGCTTGACTATAGCAACACTTGCAACTACTTGTCCAGTGTCTCAAACAGGATTGTCCAGTGAGATCTGTGCTACTTCAGTTTTGCTGATGATGATACCTGAGACAACTAGCCAAAACATGAGGGACAAGGGGGATATTGATTCTGCCTTTAATGGGGAAGAAGTTTCCTTCCTATTTGTAGAATGACATCTCCCTCCCCACTTCATACACATGTCTAACTACAGAGATACTGCTCTAAGATATGTGTTCTGATTTAGGAGATTTCTGAGAAATAACTTGCTGGAAATTGGGAAAATAGTTTCAGGAAGCATTGCTGAATGCTTACCTCATTCCTAAGTAAGGCCTTACAGAGGGATCTGGACAGGTTGGAGAGCTGGGCGATCACCAACCGCATGAAGTTCAATAAGAGCAAGTGCCGGGTCCTGCACCTGGGACGGGGAAACTCTGGCTGCATGTACAGACTGGGCGATGAGACGCTGGAGAGCAGCCTAGAAGAGAGGGATCTGGGGGTCGTGGTAGACAGCAAGTTGAATATGAGCCAGCAATGTGCCCTGGCAGCCAGGAGGGCCAATCGTGTCCTGGGGTGCGTCAAGCACGGCATCGCTAGTAGGTCAAGGGAGGTGATTGTCCCGCTCTACTCTGCGCTGGTGCGGCCTCACCTCGAGTACTGTGTGCAGTTCTGGGCACCACAGTATAAAAAGGACATGAAACTGTTGGAAAGTGTCCAGAGGAGGGCTACAAAGATGGTGAAAGGCCTGGAGGGGAAGACGTACGAGGAACGGCTGAGGTCACTGGGCCTGTTCAGCCTGGAGAAGAGGAGGCTGAGGGGAGACCTCATCACAGTCTACAACTTCCTCGTAAGGGGGTGTCGAGAGGCAGGAGACCTTTTCTCCATTAACACTAGTGACAGGACCCGCGGGAACGGGGTTAAGCTGAGGCAGGGGAAATTTAGGCTGGACGTCAGGAGGGGGTTCTTCACAGAGAGGGTGGTTGCACACTGGAACAGGCTCCCCAGGGAAGTGGTCACTGCACCGAGCCTGTCTGAATTTAAGAAGAGATTGGACTGTGCACTTAGTCACATGGTCTGAACTTTTGGGTAGACCTGTGCGGTGTCAAGAGTTGGACTTGATCCTTAAGGGTCCCTTCCAACTCAGGATATTCTGTGATTCTATGATTCTATAAGTATGCCTAGTAATTCATTCCATAACCCTATTGGAAGCAGGGTACTGAGCTAGATGGGCCTTTGCTATGGGACAATACAGCAATGTACACTTGCTCACAGCTTTGAAAGGGGCTTAAAGACAAACTGTGAATTAAGCCTTATACCTTAAAGCAAAGTACATATGATATCTACTAGCTAGGAGGCTTCAGAAACAACTTGTAACATGGTACATTCTGAATAGTATTTAATATCCAAATTTTCAGTTGAGCTCCACCCTTCTCTTAGCAGCATTCCTTTTGTGCTAGCCATCTTGGATTTACTGTTCAAATAGCCAATTGAATTTTTATTCAGACACAAAAGTTTTCACTGAAACATAAAGTGAAAGCTCTGGGAGGCAACAGAAAGAACACATGATGAATTCTGGCTTGCTGCATTGTTTTTTTCCCTTGTTATTCCTTGAGATGCTGCAGCTTGTATTTCAACCCTAAAATTTCTAAACACAGCTGGGTGTACATTCTAAACACAGTAGGATGTTACTGTGGTATTACTGCTGACCCAGGTTTGGTCAGGAGCTCTAGAAGTTACCAGATGCACAGAATGGAAGCAAACACTTGCTCAGATTGCTCATATTCTTTAGAATTATTTGAAGAATAGTTATAATGAGACTTATTGGATATACACGTTATCACAATAGGCCAATACTTACTTCATTTCAACCTGCTTTTACTGTTTTACTGAGGGTTTTACTGTTATCATTATTCTGTAGGCATTCTGAAAGATCAAGTTCAAAGGACTTTGGACTCCATGCTGATGTTCCCAATCTGTAGTTCCCCATTCATATTTATGTGAGCTACTTCTTAAATGTAGACTCATAAAAGAAATACAGCTGCTCAGTTTCTTGCTTGGAGTCCTGCACTGTTGCACTTAGAATATCTTTGATCACTGTTTTTTGAAAGTTTCACTCACACATAAGCTTCTCACCTGTCAAAAGTGCCCAAGTCTTGCTTTGTCTAAGCAAGTGTTTCTGTCCTTCACTTCAGCATATGGAGACTGCATCATTGCCCTTGAATATGTCACTGACAAAAATGACTGTTATTGTTCTTGACTGGCCCAAAGATATGATCCTATCTGTGTGAAGACCTTAATCCAATCAATTGAATAGGTATGAATAGGTGTTTGTCTATCACTCTGTGATGCTTATGATTGCACCATTTTGATATTCAGACTTTTCTCCAATCTCATTGAGTACAGGCTGACTAACCATAAAGCTAAAAAAAAAAAAAAAAGCCTGTCTTAGCCAGGGAAAAATTGGTATCTTTGTTATATGGACAATATTTGTTTTCCTTCAGAACTCAGCTCATATCTTTTGCAAGCCATAAACCACTTCTGTAATACCTTCTACTACCTTCCATTCTGACTGGTAAAGTACCACAGTATTTCTGTAATTAATACACATTTCAATCCTCATTTTCCAGTTGGTGAGATACAGGAAGGTTAAGTGACTCAACTGAAGTCATGTCATGAGTTAGTGGCAGCCTGTCAGACCCATGAAGGAGACATATATCTCAAATGCTCTTCCTTAAATCTGTATTGAAGCCATTTTGGACCAGAATGTGCTGAAACATTATATATGGACCAATGTTTGAGTATACCGTAGGAATGTTCTGTCTTTCCATGGTGTTTCTAAACACAGTCTTTTAATATTAGATCAATAAAGCAAATACAGCATTCTTCCTAAATTATTGTCCAAATACAGCAGTGACAGAAAACACCAATACTGAAGTTGCACTTACCAAAATTTCAACTCCTCAGAAAGTAATCAAAATCATATTAAATTTCTTGTATAGGAGACAAAAACAGAAAGAGAAAGCATGTACAAAATATGTTAAGGGTTACAACCCTGGACAAGTTCTTTACACAAATCCAGGACTCTGTTCCGTTTCTACATTACTAAATTAGCATGAAATGCCATGAACTTCAAACGATAATGTCAATTGTTTTTAGCCATTTCTTTTATCAAAAAATAAGCCTTTATAGATTTCATATGTTGACTAAGCCAAAGGCATGGTCAGCACAGAAATGTTTACAGATGGCAGAACTCTTGTTTTTAAAAATAGGATCAAAGGGAGGTTGAGAATATACAAACCCTGGTGGTTAATACACACTCATAAACAAATAAATAAACCAGCATTATGCTTACCACGTATGGCCAAACTATCTGTGCAACTGACTGAGGTTCTGCTATTTGTCTGTATCTTTGTTTTGAAACACTCTTTTAGAGCCTCCCTTCCCTCCAGGACAGGACTCCTCAGATTCCCTCTGATTCCTTAGGTTCTGTCAATACCCCCACTAGCAACTCCAGTTTTTAAGGATTTATAACTTGGCTGTAAAACTTCATTTGAGGGTTAGACTTGGCAGACAAGGTCTCAGCCTGACAGCAGTGTTTTTATTACATTATTTTAAAATGAAGTGGCTCTTTTTAACCTTAAGGAAGATGCAAGAGGCATATAAGTTACCCAGTTTCAGAAGGTATTTGGCTGCTGTTATAACTCAAAACACAGTATTTTTTTTATTTTTTTTTTCCCTTAAAGAATGATCACACTTTTTCCTTGAAAAGACACCCCATTGACAGTTATGGGCACAAAAATATGTGAATACCCAGAGACAGACCTTCTGCAAACTAAAATGATTTATAAAATTCAAAGCAATTACATCACACCTACTTAGCTCACACAAATAAAATCAAATTGATTTCACAGTGAAAAGCATCACATCTCAGTAACTGTCCATCTTCTAATGTCAGCTTAAAAATACCAATATCTTATAAATGTGTGTCACTAGTGTTGAAGGAGTATTAATAAGGGTCCAGAAAAAGAAGAAATCATTGAACTGTAGAATTATTAAGGTTGGAAAAAACCTCCAAGATCATCTAGTCCAACCATCCCACTAGCATCAATATTACCCACTAAATGATGTCCCTAAGTACCACATCCAACCTTTCCTTAAACACCCCCAGGGGCGGTGACTCCACCACTTCCCTGGGCAACTTGTTAAAATGCCTAACCACTCTTTCTGAGAAAAATATTTTCCTAATTTTCAACCTGAACCTCCCCTGGTGCAACTTAAGGCCATTTCCTCTAGTCCTATCACTAGCTACCTGTGAGAAGAGGCCAACACCCAGCTCCACACAACTTCCGTTCAGGTAGTTGTAGAGAGCAATAGCTTCTCCCCTGAGCTCTCCCCAAACTAAACAAACCCAGTTCCCTCAGCTGCTCCTCATAGGACTTGTGTTCCAGGCCCTTCATCAGGTTCGTAGCCCTCCTCTGGACATGTTTCAGGGCCCTGATGTCCTTCTTGTAGTGAGGGTCCCAAAACTGAACACAGTACTCGAGGTGCAGCCTCACCAGAGCAGAATACACGGGGACAATCACCTCCCTGGTCATACTGGCCACACTATTCCTGATACAAGCCAGAATGATGTTGGCCTTCTTGTTCTCCTAGGCACACTACTGGCTCATGTTCAAGCAAGCATCAACCAACACTCCCAGATCCTTTTCTGCACAGCTTTTGAGCCACTCTGTCCCAAGCCTGTAGTGCTGCATAGGGTTATTGTGACCAAATTGCAGGGCCAAGCACTTAGCCATGTTGAACTTCATCCCATTGGTCTCTGCCCATCAACCCATCCTGTCCGGATCCCTCTGCAGGGCCTTTCTACCCTCTGACAGATCAACATTTCCCCCCCAGCTTGGTGTCATCTGCAAGCTTACTGAGTGTGAATGCTGAAGATCTGAGTAAAAAGACAATAGATAGGAACAAAGATTGAATGGGGAATGGGGGAAACATAATCTGAATGCAAAGAAGTTCTTGGTGCAGAGCATTACTGCTGGATAAATCTGTTCCTCTGATGACGATGCTTTCCCTCTTTCTAATCACTAAGGGAATAGAATCATAGATTCATAGAATATCCCAAGTTGGAAGGGACCCACAAGGATCATGAAGTCCAACTCCTGGCACTGTACAGGTCTACCCAAAATAACTCAACACTGTCTGAGAAGTTCAGTGTTTTCTGTAAAAAATAAAAACAAGAAGGAACCATGGAAATAGACAAGCAGATATAGTTCAGTCTACAGAAAGATCCGAGTGTCACCTAAAAACACACGCAAACTTTGTGTGTGTTATACTCCCTGACACAGGACATTACTAGCACCTTGGAGGCCTGAATGCTTAAGTTCACTGCTCAAGTACACCTTCATCCATGTTTTCAGTAGACAAAAGTCTTCCTTTTTCTCAGTGCCCGTCATGAATCACAAAACTTCCTTCCATTTGCTTTCCTCTACCTCCAACACTCAAGCACTGAAGGGCCATAGATCTACACTTAACCTTAAACCATGGCCTGCAGGTCCAATGGTAGCTTAGCTTTGTCCTTTGGAAAAATACAAAGCAGCCTCTGATGACAGGAGCTCCATGAGCTCTTTTTTAAAATATTTTAATAGGATTTTAATCATTATTACAACATAAAATGTCATTTAGTAAACAGTGAGACAGATCTATGACTAAAACAAAAAAAAAAAAAGGAAAAAAAAAGGAAAAATAATAAAATAATATATATATATAATTAGAGATAAAAGAAAAAGAAAGAGAACTTGCAAATATATATATATATATATATATATAATAAATTACTGAATGGTGCTACAAAGTGGAAAAAATACCCTGGGCAGAACAACACAGGAGGCTGTTATGAAAATGGTACCCAAGACTGTACTTAGCCCAGGTATGCTTCAGTGCTTCATTACTGATGTTGATGTCTTGGTCATAACCAACTTAGAGCAAAACTTACTTAGGGAGGTACATACCCTTTTCTCAACTCTCCTGGTTTTCAGAGAAATCTAAGCAAGTGCCCAGCCAGTACAGAAACCACAGCATTATCAAAAATCTTGCTCTATTTAGGAGACTAAAATGTGAGATTTTAACCCTGTACATCCAGAATGTGACTTTAGGCATACTACCAGGAATTTTGCTTGCCTTGTTCGTTTCCAGGCTGAACTTAAAGAACACTGGCAGTATTAGGTGCTTTTGGTGAACTTGAACACTTGTAGACTTTCATTCTGTTGTGCTAAGCCACATGCTGATGTTATTTTGAAATATCAAAGGAAAAATTAACAGTGAGGTTTCCAGAGCATTGCCTGCTAAACTCTAACAAGGCAGTGTCATCTGCAGTTCAATCTAGTTGACAGCACAAAATCCTTTACAGATAAGAAAGAATGGGTTGGGGTTGTCTGTTAGGAGAACATTTATGGAACTATCTCTGTTTGTATTGTGCTAAGGTGAAAGGACTCTAATACAAGAATAACCATTACATGAACACTGATTTACTTGCAGAGGGTTAAGACCAATAAGCTTGATTCTCTATTCCAGGACAATTTAAGAGTAACACCAAAGTCAATGAACATCCATCAGTAAAACAGTAAAAGTTTGACTAAGAAGGGAATTAAGTCTAATGAGAAACCCAACAGCCTTATTTAAATGTTATTATCTCTGCTGTTTCTATTTATCAATAGTATCAACAACAGATAAAAGAATGGAGCTTGAGTAGTTCCAAGAGCTATTCTCTTCTGAACATATAATAAATGTTTCCTGAAAAAAAAAAAAAGCACTACATCAGTAATGAAAAAAAAGAAAAAAAAAACAAGATGTCTTTGAAAAACTGCACAGGAACCACACTGTAAAGGTTAATAGGTTGAGACACTTTGATTAATAAGCCCACCTGTGTTCAGTGGAGCTTGATAACAGCTTTATTTTTATCATATGTTAGCTGCCAGTCCAGCATCTATCCTTCATTTCACATAGCATTTCTCCAAGATGAGAACTACTCAAAATATGTTTTTATGCTTCAAAATTTCACTTTCTTTGAAATGCAAAGAACAGTGATGCAAAGGGAATAATGCATTTTCTAGCTTCACTGGAGTCTATTCCTACTCTCTCACTCTGTTTACTATTTATGTCTATTATCCCCTTTTGTGTATGTAACTCCCACTCTCATTAATGGGAGACCTGAATATGTAAGGAGAGAGTACAATCAAACCTTAAATATGTTCTTACTTCAACAGGTAAATTCCAGTGTCCAGAAAATTCTACATTTTACATAAACATTTTTCAACATATATGATTATCTCATAATACTCTATTTCACATTAAAAATATATATAAAAAAAAACAGTATGTTTCTATTTTATTCCTCTATAATGTACAAACAGATCTCTTACGTATTTCTGATCATAGATTATATACTGCAGAAATAATAAACATTGATATAGAATGGAGTAGGAGCTTTATTGCAAAAAGGTTGTTTCTCAATCCAAACCTTATCTCTAACATGAATGACCTAATTTTAATGAAAAGATATATGTATATATTGTGATTTTAGTAAGAATATCTGTGGAAATAATGGTTACAAAGTTAGTTTCTCTATTTAAATACAATTTCTCTGACCAAAATAGTTCAAAACTGAGCAATGCTGCATTCATCTCTCTAGCAGAGGACAGCTGAAATGATATTAGTTTGGGAAGTCTTTTGGGGATATCTTGGCTTCAGCCTGGAATGAGATCTAGTGTCTATTACCAAAAGCAGTACTGAATGTTTGTCCATATGGAAAATAGGAAATGAATTGTACCTTATTGTAATCATATGAATGAATCATATGTTCATCATATGAATGAAGTGAATCTTACCAAATTAGCTTCTGAATAGAAGACAATATATAGTACAAAGATTAAATGATTAGTTCATAATTCAGTGCTTAGAATCATAGAATCATTAAGGTTGGAAAAGACCTTCAAAATCCAGCCATCACCCTATGTTACCCACTAAACCATGTCCCTAAGAACCAGAACAAAGATATTTTTTAACTATAATCCTTTTCCAAAAAACTCTAGAATACAGAGTTGTCATTTTCAGTTTTACAGATCTCCTTGGGATTACTTTACATATATAGTGAAAATAGTGAAAATACCAGCACAAATCTTTTATTCACTGAAGATGAATGGGTAGAGCTAAAACCACATGTAATTCTGTATTTTCCTACAGTGACGGAGTCTAACTTGTGTTGGGATCAGGAGCTGATAAAAACCCATTAGAAACTGTTTTCCCAGTCCTGTCTGAAGTAGGAGATAAAAGTTCACCATTTCCAAAGTTTTTGTTGAGAGGATAGGAGAAAGGCAGCAACAACACCAAGTTATCTACAGCCCACAAAGAGGTTCTTGAAAGGCTTTCACAGCTTCAAGAGGGTTTGGCTTGGCTTGGCTTGGATTGGCTTGGCTTGGCTTGGCTGGGCTTGGCTTTACGTACCCTGGCCTGCCTTGCATCTCCCTCTCTAGTACCTTTTCAACACGCACCCTCCAAACACAGGTTTAGTGTCTTTCTCTTCAAGTACTTCTTCTACCCACCCCTGCACCCAGAACATTTTCAGCCTGTTCTCTCTATCAGACAGACCTAGAAGGTAGGAGAATAGCAGGAGGGAAAAAAAAAAAAAAAAAAAAAAAAAAAAAAAAAAAAAAAAAAAAAAAAGCCAGTGTTGGCTGCAAATGCCAGCAGTTTTTATTGGAAGATGAAAACGATGAAAACACTATGTAAGATACTGGAACTCTTACTGGAGGCAGAACGCAGGGGAGGCAAGACTATCATGGAAACAATTAAAAACACTATAAACTGTATGACACTGAGAGATTTTGAATGGGACCTCTTTTTACCTAGGTTACTCAGGATCTGTATTTTTAATTGATTGTTACATGAAACAAACTTGAGAACTTTTAAGTCTATTTTTTTTGCTAACCTGGCACTAATATTTTTTGTTTTTCTAACAAAAAGAGAGAATTGTATGCTGTGTTCCTTCATGGTAGATCTCAGGAAAACAGGATGGTTTCTCATTGGTTTTGTTAAAGGAAAATGACGGTACTTTATATCCAAGTCAACTTTTCCATGGTTTTGTTGTTAATGTCTCTATATAGTAGTACCCCAATAACTTAACAAAAATAAAAATAAGTTTTATTTGTTTGTTTGTTTCAGTCACAGCTGTGCAAGGGAATCTTGGCAAATGTAGAACAGCCTGTCTTCACCAGACATCATGAACTAACCACTAGAAATCAAATTCCCTTGTGCTAGACATAATCTTGATGTAATCAAAAAATATTTGTACTTTATTCTTCCCATGTTGTTGCAGGTCTTTCTTTTCAGTCCTTGTTATTTTATTTCCGTATATCAAATACGAGTTTCTGTGATTAAATGTATGAAACACCTGATAGAGAGACACTTAATTTATCTGCCATTCTTTCTGATTCATACTAACTTCCCTGTTTTTAATTGTCAGGCATGTAACTCTGCAATGAATCCAGACTACAGTCATGCTCTTACACTTGTTATCCTGGTGGAGCACTGTAGTTTCTTTTCTGAGGACAATAAACTAAAATATACAGTCTTGGAGTGTACTTAATGCACACCTGCAGCAATCAGTGGTAAAAACAAAATTTATATACGATGAACATCAGGTCCTCAGTACCAACTGCTTTGCTCTATATTGCTATTGCTATGCACTACTTTCTCATCAAAGTGTACACTAATAAACATAACCTTTTTGAGGCTAAAAAACATCCTGAGTCTTGCTGAATATTATTTTTACTGTAAGTGCTCTGGGACTCTTTCAAGGTGTTGCCTCTCCTTGCATCATTCAGTCTTTTGTGCAATAAAGTTGTTCTGTTGCAAAATTATACACACACACACACACACACACACACATATATCCAGGATAAACTTTCCCAGTTCCTTTGCTGTATTTCTGTTATACATTCTTTCTCCAAAAGCATGAATCCTGCAGTATTCTTTTCCTAAATCTGGCAGCATTTACCTGAACGTGTCTATATCATTAACAGATTTAATCTCTGTCAAGAAGGAAAATATCAGCCTCAATTGACAGTCTGGAAATTAAAACACCTTTGAGTTTATATGACTTACTTGAGGTAATACAGGGATTTTCTGAAGGAGACTTTGCATCTCCGCTTCCCCAGTGTTCACCTGGTGCCTTGTCTTCTAAATCAACTTTCATAGTCATGGTTCCTTTCCCATTTGTGAGACCATTTTTTTCTCAGAAATTCAGATTTGTTGTCATGCTGCACTGAAAACAATTAGAGCAGACTTTTGGTCCAGAGGAATGGGAATCAGCCCCTATGCAAATATATATGTTCCAGAGTCACCATGCTGGATGGATAGGGACCAGGAAAAGGAAGAATGTGTTTGATTTGCTTTGTAAGGGTTTTGCTTGGCATCGGGTGCAGTAAATTTAGAAGTCATGGGAACTGAAATAAAAACAACCAGCACCCTTGCATACTAGATTGTTCCTAGAAGGAACACTGTACTGTACAGCAGTAATAATGCAAGCCTGTCTTAAGCTGTGTGAGAGCTGTATATAAAACATCACCACTAAGTCAAAGAGGGTCCCTCATGCTCATGTTCCTTCAGCTGTGGAAGGTCAGTAAAAACCAGGTGAGTTTATGGCTTTTGTGGTAAAGAACATTCTTCAACATCAAAATGAACTGAGACCACCAAATTCATCCCATGTTGAATTTCATGACAGGTTTTTACTTGTATAAAGCCCTGTTAGTGTAACAGTGAACATATGTTGTTAGTGTGCAATAAGTGTCCTCTATTTCCTTGTTGGCTAGATTTATTACCTAAAATAATCAAGCTACAACAGACGAAAAAGTAAATGAAATGTTTATGATCATGGCAAATCTTGTTTCTCCTTTAAACATTGAACAAGTTGAATGATCTCAATGGCCAAAAATGACCTCAAAATATGTGTGTGTGTGTTTACTTTGGCTTGGCCAGCTTGATATGATTTTTGCCATAAGCTTTCTCTTCAGCCAAAAATCACACCACATGAGCCAAAGTAGATAACAGACGTGTACCTATGAGGTCATCACCGTCCGAATTATTGAACAGGTTTCTGCACTTCTCCTGGGCATGAATTTGGGAGTTTGCCCTTAGCACCTCTTCTTCTAGCACGTACTATACGTAAACAGAAATATTTATATTACAGCACTATAAAGCCAGAGATATAAGCAGTGGTACTTCTCAAGATTTCCTTCTTCTTCAACAATAAAGGATAAATGAATGCATCATTTTTAATCTTTGACTGAGAACTGTCATATTCATAGACAATCCAAACTTTGACTCATCAGCCATTACAGAGAAAAAAAAAAAAAATGTTGGGGTTTCTTAACTCTGACTTCTATCAATATGAATATGAAGATTTTAAGCCTGTTTTGAAAAGAAACACCTTAGAAACTTAAAAGTTCACCTCACTTTAAAACGACATAAAAATTATATTTCCAGTATATGAGGTGCAGGAAATAACAGAGAATTAACCTAGTATAGAGTGTTTGGTTTCTGAACAGAAAACAGAGCCTGATCCAGTGCTATGCTTAATTATGCTCCTGACTATGCAGGAGCCCAGTAAGAATTTATGCTTTTTATTTTGGTGACTGAACCAGAAGTTGTGTGCAGATTTTGTATTGACAGAAAATACATTTTTTTTTTTCAGTTTTTAACTTTTTTATTGGGTGACTTCACTTATTTTGATGTTCTGTTTTACAGAAAGCTTGTTTCATCATGAGATGGTTGACTTTTTTTTCAATTAGCTTTAATTTTTTTATTGCATTTTTCTTTTCAATAAAACATTAATTTGGAAATGGATGATCAAACCATTGGAAATATTGTATTGAAACTGGCTGGTTCTTTCTGACCCTTTCTTTTGTTTAAAACCTGTTCTGAATTTAAGAGTAGTTTAGTCATTCCCTGAGCAATAGCTGCATCTTAAAGCAAAATAAAACATTGTTCAAAAAATGTTCTTCTAGTCCCAGTTCTGAGAGTAAATAGTCTAACTGGTAACATTAATCACATGTTAAAACAGAGTGTACTCCAGCCTGTTCTAACAAACATATGTCAACCATATTTGTTTTACTCATCTGACAGTAGTAGACAATCAAAACTTCAATGGGTTAAGCTAATAAAATGTATACTGAACCATAGACCAGATTACATTTTGAGACTACTCCTCAGCACCTTTTTGGAAGAACAGACCTGCCAGTGTGTCTCTAGCACAGGATTTTCTATGAACATTTTACTGTATTTTTTCTATCATTTGATTATGTAAGGAAAGCACTTTGCCCACCTCTCCGGGGAAATGGCTAGCACAAACCCACTTCAACCTTTGTGATTCCCTTATGAAACCTGCAACTGACCCTCCTCCCATGAAAAACTACAAAGGATTTAGACAATAGGATTAAAATAAAAGACTAAAGCATATACAGAATGTCACACCTGCCGCACTTGTGAATTATTGGTCTCTTAAACTTCTATAACCTAACACCATCAGTGATATCCTTTATTTACCCTTAAGGCGCTTGGCAGCTGCTTAAATGGCTGTCTATGGCAGTTTGGTGGAAACAATAATAATACATTATAAATCAATGAAAATGAAGTTTTTGCAGTGATAATTTGATATAGATTTGCTAACATTTATATGAAATTCAATTCTGTTTGATTGCATCAGCATATGTTTCATTTCTTCCAGCACTATTGATTTTGAAGGTTCTTCACCTATGTCTAAATTACTTCTGTTACAACTTTGCATTACTGTTTGGAAATAATCTAAATCAACTGAAACCATTTATTTAAGTTTTAGGTTTTTAAAATCTGGTAACTCAAATAATGTGACCTCACTTGTATTTTCAAGAGACAAAAACTAATAAAATTCCCAAATCTGCTGTATCATTTACCTGCTAAGACTTCTCTGTAATTAAGTGTGCTATTACTTCTGGCAAAAACACTAAAGTACAGGAAAAGTAAAATAAAATATGGATGTAACATTATATTGGCTAGAGTAATTATACCACTATATAAAACCAAGGCTTTTGTGTTGAAATGGATATTTGTTAAAACAAATAGCGATTACTTAACATATGTAGGCAAGTAGTTGTGTCTGTACATATTCAGATGCTGTGTGTACAATGGTGATACTAAGAATGTCATAGTACTTTGTCAAATAAAATATGCATTGTTGCTATTCCATTGATTTATAAAAGTCAAGGGACAAAATCTTCTGAAATTAAGTATTTTAAATGGCTATAAATGTGTGTATAAATAAATAACCTGATTTAGGGATCTACTAGATACTCTATTATCCTCTGCTCTTGACCTATATGTTCAGTTTCAGAATGCAAAGCATGTCACAAAGACACTGTCTGTGTCAACTTATGCTTTTACTGTTTTCGTGTGTGTGTCCTCTACCAAAATTTCAATGTGTCTGTTGCATGGCAGTGACACTTATGGTAAAAGTGTCTCTTGACTATAAGCTGGGATGAAAAACGTTAATGTGATAACATTTTCCCCTGACTCAAAAAGAACACCACAGAATCACAGAATCACAGAATTTCTAGTTTGGAAGAGACCTCAAGATCATCGAGTCCAACCTCTACCTAACGCTAACAATCTCCACTAAACCATATCCATAAGCTCTACGTCTAAACGTCTTGCTGATAAAGCAGTAGTAGTCGATATATGCATGGTTTTGACATTCTGAACATCTTTTACTATTTCTAGCACTGTGTTTTTTTATGCTGTTCAGTTACCTCTGTTACTATTCTAGCAACACACCAACAACTACCATGTTCAATGTATCTTTACTATGGAAGACATAACTATGAGAACTAGCCTTTCTGACCAAAAGTTGCTATGCAAGCATGCGAGAGAGAGACACACCTGACAGTGAAACCACTGAAATTAAGTTTCAGTCCTGTAATACGGTAGTCATGAATTCAGATACACAATTTCTGTGTACAGAGTTTCTGTGTACTGTTTCTCTACATTCTGAGAAGAATGGCTCAGGCTCATTAGTTGAGAAGCAGAACAGACCAATACAATTTTCATCAGCTTAACTTGCCCATGCCTCTGGCTAATTCTGCTCTGTACATACAGAAGTCCTAAATACTCAACAGAGAGGTATATCTAGTGAAGTATTGAACAGCAGATGTTACAGATACTTACCACTTTACACTTCCAGATTATAAGGGATTTAAAAGCTGCATGTACAAGAGCTGACAAAACTTACACAAACATAATTCCCAATCTGTGTCAAGTTCTCCATTCTAATACACATATACATGTAGAACTGTAAGTGTTCCAAGGAAGTTAAGCTTCTGTGGTTCCTGTCACTGCTAGAAATTTTTTTCAATCACCATCTTGTTTAATCACTATAGAAATAAACTCTTAATGAACTTAAAATTCAGCAAAGAGAGGAGAAAGTTGAATCATAGAATCATAGAATAGTTTGTGTTTGATCATCTGATTCCAACTCCCCCTGCCATGGACAGGGACACCTCTCACTAGACCAGGTTGCTCAAAGCCCCATCCAACCTGGTCTTAAACACTTTCAGGGATGGGGCATCCACTCCTTCTCTGGACAACCTGTTTCACCACCCTCACAACAAATAATTTTTTCATAATATTTAACCTAAATCTGCCTTTTTTTAGTTTGAAACCATTACTCCTTGTCCTATTGCTACACTCCCTGACAAAGAGTCTCTCGCCTGCTTTCTTGTAGGCCCCCTTTAGATAATGGAAGACTTCAATAAAGTCTCTCTGGAGCATTCTCTTCACCAGGCTGAACAACCCCAACTCAGCCTGTCTTCAGAGGAGAGGTGCTCCAGCCTTCTGTTCATCTTTGTGGCCCTCCTCTGGGCCTCTTGATCTCATAGGTCCATGTCCTTCTTATGCTGGGGACCCCAGAATTGAACTCAGTACTCCATATGGGGTCTCACAAGAGAGGAGTAGAGGGAGGATTACCTTCCCCAACCTGCTGGCCACACTTCTCTGTTGATACAGTCCAGGATACAGTTGTCTTTCTGGGCTGCAATTGCACATTGCCATCTCTTGTTGAGCTTCTCATAAAGGAACATGCCCAGGTCCTTCTCCTCAGGGCTGCTCTCAATCCATTCTCCACCCAGCCTCTGTTTGTTCTTGGGATTGTCCCAGCCCAGGTGTAGGATCTTGAACTTCACCTTGTTGAACTTCATGAGGTTCACACAAGCCCACCTCTCAATTCTTTCCAGGTCCCTCTGGATGGCATCCCTCCCCTGCAATGTGTCTACCACAACACACAGCTTGGAGTAATTGGCAAACTTGCTTAGGGTACACACCATCCTGTTGTCTATGTCACCAACTAAGATGTTAAACAGCAGTTGTTAAACAATAGTAAAATGACTGTCAGATAGCAGTGATATGAAAAATTAGTCTTCTTTCTCTCTTCACCAAAAAAAAAAAAAAAAAAAAAAAAAAAGCAAAGAAAGGAAAAAAATGCCAAATTAAAAACAGTTTTTACTACTGAAGTTCATGGTTGTTTAAGCTAAGCCCTTTACATCACAACAGTGAGAGTTGATAAAATTATTCTGACTACATTATCCCACTGATTTGGTCAGGTATTTTTTTTTTATCATCTATTTGAAAATAAAACTTATTTTGTGAATATACCTACAAATAATATTAATAAGGAAACTCACTTTAATGAGGAAGAGATTTTACTTTTTGCTATTCTGGAACAAGTCACAAATGTCATATAGCACTTTTATTACTCTACGATTGACTGACATGTCTATTTAATACAAGAACAAGCAAAGGGAACCACAAAAAAAGGGTTGGAAATTCTCCTACAATTTCTTACTCATAAAAAAATTACATTATTAATGTTAGAGGATATATCCTAAGAGGAGCTGAGTTTTTGTGTGTTGCAAGCTGAGGGTCCTCTGCTACCCAGAAGATCCCTGCAAGTACTCAGCTTCCCAATGCACCAGGCCTTATCAGAGTAGCTATGCTTATATCTTTGCACAAGTGTTACCCTTTGAGTCATCAAAATTAGCAAAAGCTTAAGGTGATAAATATACTAAAGCAGGCAGCTATTTTGAATTTGAATGGAAATTCATGAGCCTTTCATATTTTAAAGCTAAATGAAAAAGAAGTTAAAATAATAGTTTTTACATTTAAAACATTAGGTCACAGGTAACTGGAAGTATTACTGGAACAATGATATTTATTACATTCTATAACTGTATTTTCCTGTGCTTTCTAACTTTTAAGATATTCTCAGTTTAAGAATGGAAAAAATGAAAAGGATATTTCCTATTATCGGTCAGTTTAATTTCCTGCTTCTCACTGATATGATATTTACAATGTTAAAATATACACAATCTCCTAGTAGACAAAAAAAAATCATTAAGAATATGTCCTTGTTTTCCTGTGTTTTCATGTTGTCAGTTTTTGTTTTGTTTTGTTTTGTTTAATAGGTTCTTGCTTCTGTTTTGTTTTAGTTTGTTGTTGGTTGGTTGGTTTTTAGAGAGAAAAAAAAAGACTATTACTATCGGTCTCTCTCATGGGTGTAATTTTTAGCATAGAAGTCATTGAGGTATATAGCAGTAGTGTATAGTAGTGTATAGCAGTCCATATTCACACTTCAGTTTCTGTACCATTGGTCAAGTGTTATTTCTTGCAAAGGACATTGAATTTCTAGAGCATAATCTGTCCTGAGTGTGTCACATAGGAAGATGCAACTCTTCCTACTGGAGTTGATTTGCACCAATCTGCTAATTTCACTGGAAATGATCTAAAGTTAAAGCCAAATAAAATACACAACTTCTTTATTTACAATTAGAATATGACTATATGTACTAAAAGATAATTTGACTAAAGCAATGAAACAAATTTGTACTACAAAGCAGAAAGCATCATGAAGAGCCTGTGAACAGTCTGTCTCTTCTCAAATACCCTTATCTGATCTTTCATTTTCAACGTTCCTTGTCAGAATTGTAAAAGAGGCTTCAGAGTCCTTCTGGTCACTTGGTTCATGTCCCAGACAAAGGGCTATGCAGGAGCAAGGCCTTCTACTGGTGAAGAAACGGGCAGAGAAAAGCTACATGGAAAAGCCCTTTTACCTGCTTCATACTTCCCCTGGAAAATAATAGCTTTTCTATTAATATCTGTAGATGCTTTTAAGCTGAATTGGCCACATGTACACTGATAAACTGTGGAAGGTAGATTAACACACAACAAGATTTTGATCAGTAATAGCCATTGCATAAAAATAAAACTATTTTAAGTGACTTCAGGTAATCTATTTCTATGACTTAAGATTAGTCACATCAACAAGGCTGCAAAGTTACTCACTCTGTACAGTCATTTTCCCTACAAGCCTCCAGTCACTCCAGTGTTAAGTGACTGCCCTAGTTTAACAACCAGACTTTGAATGCACAATACATTCCAGAAATTATATTTTGTAACACCACACGTGTCACAAAACTTCAGGATAAAAACTGTAAGACAAAACCATTTTGTGTGACAGAATTGTATCTCTATTCTGAAGTCAATATAAAGACAATCTAAAGACAATCTAAAGTCAATAGAAAACATAATTAAAATTTCAGGTAGGATTCTGTTTTTAAACACAAAAATGGAACCTTCATCAATAAAGGACAGAATGTGTTTCTGGGATCTGCACTGACACTAAATTGGTGTAGCCCAGATCCCCGCAATGCCTTCTTTGAACCTGAGTATGTTTATGTAGATCCCAGAAATAACAGCACAAACTTATGACCACATGTGGTCAGTTGCTTTCACAAGCCTCACAAGGACCTGCTGTATGGTTCAGCAAAGGCACTGCTGCCCAGACTATGTGGCAGCTTTTATCAGCAGGACCACATCTTCTGCCTTTACCTGCTGCGCTGCAGGTTGTAGTTCCACAGTGATGGTACTCAGCAGAATAAGCAAAAGAGTTAAATCCTCTCTTGTAAAAGCAATAGACTGGGGTAGGGGAAAGGCTGAGGGAAGATTCAAAATCTATAAGGTATTGCTTGTTCTTAGGACCACACCTTGAACTGGATGCAAAAGGCAGATTTATCATTTCACCATATCTTATCAGGAAAGGAAAAATGAATTAATATTACCTTAAATTCCTCCTTTTCTTTCCTTCCGTCTTTTTCTTGTAGCATAATAGTAATGCATAGAAGCAACCACTTCTACTCCTTCACAATTCTAGAGGTTTTATGCTGTGGGTTGAAAAACTGTCATGGCTGGTTATAGTTTCTTTAAAAGAATGCACTTATCAAGCTCTCTACACCTAAGACACTTTTTCTCAACCTGTTTTTTTTCCCCCTTTTTTCTTATTTCTCACATTCACTTTCTTACTTTCTTTTCTGCCTCTTTCTCCTTTTTCAATCTTTCTCATCTAGCCTTTCCATTGTTATTCACCCTGTTTATTGCTTCAAGCAACCCTGACATACTGGACATCATCTGAAACTACAAACGACAGGATGCAATAAGCTAGAGAATAGCAGTAATCTGAAGAAAGTTCTTCATTCACTCTTGCTCCTAACTCTCTGTCTTCTTATCCTACATAGAAAATAAAAAAATCAATACCACCTCACAGGGCTTGATAAAAGTGCTGGACGAGTACAGCAGGCATGCTGGATATAGTAAATTAAAGTGATCAAAATTTTCCAGTCGACTCTGCCTATAGCCTACATAAACTAACAACCCTGTCTGCAGAATGTCTGTCACTCTAGAAGCTTTATTTTATCTGTGTCTCTGATTACCTAGAGAACGAATACATATACAGTGTATGTGTGTACATTTATCTGTATGCATATGTCTGAGAAATAGATAGGAGTAGAGATCAGCCTGTGGTTATAACAAATATTTCTTTTTTAGATGGGTAAACTTTGAATTTGCTGACATGTTTGTATGCACTGAATATTTGTGGAAATAAATGTCATATTATGGTATTTCACAACCAAGATCAAAATTACAGCATTGTATTTAATTTTCAATACGTCATTCCCTGTCAGGCTAGATTTTAGCCAGTGTAAATCAGCACTTGAAATACCATTTGAAGATCAGGCTTGTTACCTTTTCATGTTTTTTTCAGGTCTAGACATGGCTTAAAAATTTCCAATCAATGTCTAAAAATGTATTAAAGAACTAGAGACAAATCAGGCAGCAGAGAGAACTGGCAGTAGTGGGATCCATAGACCACAAAAAGCTAAACTCTTCCCTCAACAGCAAATGTGCATGGACATAATGACTTCAGAAGATATGCAAAGAATGAAGATAAGACCTCAAATTATTTCACAATGAAAAAAACATAACTTCAAAACTTCAGAGAGGATCTGTACAGGAAGTCTGATGACTTACTAATTCATAAGAAATCATGGGTTCAAGAAAGCTAATTGGCAAAAACAGAAATGCCTTCACCTGGATCAGGATTTTTTTGTGTGTCCACCTTTCTGGGTATTTAGCCATGGGGCATTATGTCATTTTCTGTCTTGTGCTTAAAATGACCTGTATTTACTGAGCTACATAATAATTAATAATTTATGCAGGAGTCCTGACCCTCATGTCCATCAAGGGAGAGAGTCCGAGTCCTAGATTGTGCTTCAGAAAAACGCCCTACCACCTATTTTTGTAGGTGTAGGTTTTAATATTTAATATTTTTAATATTTTTTAATATTTAGTTCAAAACAAAACTTTTTGAAGGAAATCTGCAAGTGTGCCTAAAAAAAAAGTAAGTCTTTGGCAATACAAAATTTTAAAGGAAGGAAGGAAGGAAGGAAGGAAGGAAGGAAGGAAGGAAGGAAGGAAGGAAGGAAGGAAGGAAGGAAGGAAGGAAGGAAGGAAGGAAGGAAAGCAAGGGAGGGAGCTCTCTTACCCCCTGCCTTGGCCTGCTCACCACTGCCATTGCACATTCACTTCTCTCTTTTGGGGCTTGCAGACAATTCCAGATTTTTTCAAACACCTTTCTCTGTTCCATGCCAGCTCCAAGCCACCACACATACAGAACATTTAAGAAGGATTGCAGAGGAACTCCAAGGTCTTGTTTCTGCTCTTCCCAATTACTTCCCTTCTTGTTTTGCACCTCCCTGCAATGTACAAAATCCTAGACAGCCTTTGAGAGCTCTGCTTGAGTGAGGGGTGCAGAGTTTGACCTGCAGCAAACTCAGCATTTTTCTTCACTTGCAGTGGTCACAGTGTCTCACAACCTATTTCTCTTCCTTTCTTCCTTATCAGGTTAATTTTTTCCATAGTTCATATTTTCATTTCATGCCTGTTTTTAATCAATTCTCTGGAACTCCTTTTCCCCTCACTCTACATCCACTGCATTCATCACAGTTCCTCTTCTGCCAGTCACAGACAACTGGAATTCAATACTTTGCAGTGCCTAGAAGTCAAGTGTCCTCACTGTAATGTTCCTCATTGCAGACCAAGCATGGAAATAGTGCAACTCACTTTGGTGCACAGAACTCTAATGTGGGGGATCCTACGACCCACAGCAAACAAAGAAGTGCCTCTAAATGTAATTCATTCCCAGTAGACTCTCTATCAGCTAACTTTTCTGGGGAACTCAGTGGGTGCTGTTGCAAACTATCAGATTACTGGTTAGGGCCAGCTCTGTCGTAGTTACGCACACAGAGCAGTGTTTTTAACCAATACCATCCATTTTTAACACCATTCCTCGTGAAGAGGGAGGCAATGTCTAGAAAGACAACTAATGTATGGCTGCAATTAATTGTGCACAGAATCTGATTTTCATTAATAATCATGGAGAAAAGACTGTTAAACTATCCATTTCTCTACCACAATATCTTTGCTTTTTCTGGTTTTGTCTGTTGTGTTGTCTCTTCTGAACACCACAAGTAGTTACACTATGCCACAAACTTATTTCATTTTTTATAATTCAAAGCTCTTTTAAGTTATTCAAGCAATACAACTATATTTTTATGCCACTATAACTTAATAGCCAAATGGATGGGTAAAATAATTGCTCCTGGGCTGAGAGCCATTTGCCAAGTTTCATTCCAGAGTGATAGAGTGATGTTTAGAGTGAAGTTGTAAATCCCTGTGAACAGTGGATTTGTAATGAAAATACTGGAACAAACTTCTAACTATGACAACACAAAAGATATTGCTAAAATAAAAATCCAACATGTATTAAATTAACATATAAGCATGTGTCATAACATTAATATATGTTGGTCATCATATATTTATGGTGCCTCAATCATAAATTTATGGTACCCAAAGGGTGCCCCCATTGCTTCTGAAGATTCTTTCTTTTCTCTCAGTCTCCACTATCATGGGTAGAATGTTCCTTCTTGCCTGCTTTCCCTGCTCCCCGCTTCTGACACCTGTTCACATCAGCAGTGTTTCTCCCTTGTCTTTCTACATCATACTTTTCCTAGGCTGCCAGTCCAGGTATCTAGAATAAATGGAGAGGTATCAACCTCACTCCGACCATTCCCTGCCAGATTGAATGAGCTCACAACTTGATGTGTTATTCCTGCATCCAAGAAGTCTACCTCCTCTTTGGGCTAAAACCATTCAATACAATAGGCCAAAATCATCGCTAACATGAGAATATAGTGCTCCACTAAAATAAAAGGACACCTGTTCAGTCATTTGGGGGGATCAATGTGTTCATTCCAAAATGACATCTAATGACTTTGAAAACCTATCCATATCTAGGTAAGAGATATGTTATTTTTTTCTAGCTTAAAGATTATTGCAATAAATTTTAAGTATTTTGTATAAACACCTAGATTAGATCAACCCAAACAAATTTTGGTTTTGAAAATTTTCATCAAATTTAAGCTTGGGAAAAACAAAAAAATGTGATCTTTTTCTTGTAAAGTTGCCAAAAGTGGCTTTAAAATGGAATTTTCCAATTGTTCCAACTTTCATCAAAGATTCTCTACAGCCAAATAAAAGTATTATAAACATCATTATAAACATCATTATTTGGGAGTTTTTTCTGATGTTTCAACAAGGTTAAAATCAGTTGCTTTAAGAACCTGAGTGTCTTTTTCTCAAAAATTTTACCCTGTTGTGAAAAGTTTTGTTTTTACTGTCCAGTGTTTAGTGTTTAACTTTTCTTTCTTTTGTTGTTGTTGTTTTATTTTAACATGTTTGCAGCATTGGAGTTTGCATACCAGCATATTCCAAAACCTGCTGTCATAGGGGAACCTCTTTGGATAGAGTAAGAAATACAGTGTTAGGTTCACTGTAAACACTGCATTATTTTAAAAGAACTACAAGAGCCTACAATACAGCTTTGAAAGAGAACTCCTGAAGAAATACCGTTATGCAGGTAAACTTAGAAGAGAATTCTTCCCCTGTTTCTGAAGGGGTAAACAACATGAAATTAGAAAGCTGTGGGCTACTCTAATTAGCTGGGAAGGGCAGCAAGAACACTGCAATCCTCCAAGCCCCGGGTTCTTTTCACTGTGAAAGAAGTCCTCTGCAGAGACTGGCCCCAGCAGAGCATCTCTGTTGACATGAACATCAGCTGTTCACTGGTGACCTAGGGACACCATGGTGACCCTGTACCCCTTTCTGCTCTCAAGCTGGCAGAAGGAGGCCTGGCCAGCTTCATTGCGTAATGTACAGTAAGCTGTGGAGAGAGCATTACTGGTTACAGGAAGCTAGAGCTATGTGACTTCCCAACAGCGTATGCTCCAGCAGAGCAATGCCTTTCAGAGCTCATAACCCATGTACATGTAATAGCCCAACATTTGCAAAGCTGCTTCAGTTTGCCCAGGCACTCTGTTCTTTAGAGGCTTTACAGACTTCCTGTGAACACTTCCTCCTCCATGCCCTGCTGCCAGCAGGATCAAGGATGGGCCAGTGCTGCTGGTTCACTTGGAAATGGCACTCCACAAGCTGGACTTTTTCCACACATATCTAGTTAGAGAAGTCTGGATTAGGGAGTTACAGTCATATGACTGATAGATAGTCTAGTGCCGTTGTGATGGCAATGTTAAAAAGGCTTTTGTAACCTAGGACGGATAGATATGACAGGTGATGTACAAGAAAAATTAATTCCTAAAGAGATGGTACTGGCAATTAACTTTGAGGCCCTACATAGGGTTTTTTATATGAGAATAGAGTGCAATTCTTGATATATAAATACCAGCTCATACAACAGAAAAAGGAAATCTAAACATCCAGGCTGTTTAAAAATAAGACAATATCTCACTCTTAGCTTTGTATTTGCAGTTTCTAATAATCTAGCATGAAGCTGGAATATGGTTCGATGTGCTCCTATTTATAGTAATTATTCAAACTTGAGAAAAATGACCCTCCTAGGAGGCCAAATTTCCTTTTACATAAGCTTCCTCTGTCTGCATTCATGTTCTCTATGTCTTTGGCCTGACAAAGTAGTTGTTTCAAACATTCACAAAAACAACGTTTCTTGGAATGTCTGGTTCCTTTGAGGAATATTCAGCAGAAATATACCTGTGGTTATTTTTGCTTAGGATTTAATTGACTGAACCAAGCAAAGTATAAAAACCATGCCAGCACAACCCATTGTGTCCAATCAAAGCATTTCAGATATCAAATAGAGGATGTACAAAGTGAACAGCTTGTGAATGAGCTGCAAACTAAAGTAGGGAAGGAGTTAATCCTCTCACTGGCTTAGAAGAAAGATCGCAGTTGCCAGCTTGTATATAGGAATTTGCAGGTTGGTGGGGCTGGGCCAGCTCTGGGGAATTAACTAATTCCTTCATCTTCTTCCAGTGTATTATAAGATGTCTGGGTTAGAGGAAGTGAAGCCTGAAGCTGGTGGGGAATGGTCAGTCAGTAAATAATGAGGATAATGCTAGAAGGAAAAGAACTAGGGAGAAGTTCTCTTAATCCCGTAGTTTCAGAGAACAGTTCCATGCATGGCCTTGCACTGCTCGTGGGAACTGTTTTGAACTTTTTGTAGGGTGACAACCTCTTGCTTCAAAGGTTCAATATACTTTACTAGTTTTATTTTGAGGGTTTTTTGGAACATGACACAATAGAGAAATTTTTCACTGCTTGTAGCAGTGTCAAATCCAGAATCTGGCCTGGCATTGATGGCAGAAGATAAGCAAAATGGTTTCCTTATATGCGTGAAAAAACAACAGAAGAGGAGATATGTACAAATCATGTTCCTCCCCTAATACAAAGATCACAGATAAACTTCAAGTTGTAATTGCTTCAATGTCAGATTAGAGGAGTGAAGTCCAGCCCTCCTGAGAGAGTACAGTGTATGGTTCATGTTCTTACTATGCACAAATAAACTAAATGTAGAAAAGTTTATTAGTTTATGCAGCTACTTAAAGTAGCAGGAAGAACAATTCTCACATGGACAGTTTTTGCCCCTTTTATCCTGCTTTCATGCACATATTTTTTTTTCAGATCCGAACAGTCATTTTTATGTCATTTTTTAATCAAAGAATTGGAGTATTATGTTGGATTTATAATCCCTATAAATCTCCAGATACTTAAACACCCTGCTTAAGAAACATCTCATACTGAGGTCATCAACATAATTATATAATTCATACCTTCTTCTTCTTCTTCTTCTTCTTCTTCTTCTTCTTCTTCTTCTTCTTCTTCTTTTTCTTCTTCTTCTTCTTCTTCTTCTTCTTTTTCTTCTTCTTCTTCTTTTTTTTTTTTTTTTTGGTTGGTTGGTCTGTTGGTTTGTTGGCTCATTAGTGTTTTTTGTTTGTTTGTTTGTTTCTTTCTTTTTTTTTGAGGTTTTGAGGTTACAGGAGGTAGTAGAGCTCATTCAGCAGCAGATTATAGGAATAAACAAGATAGGAGAACAAAGAACTGATTATGGTGAGAAGCTGTGGTAACTCAAATATCCAAATTAAGGGATGAATGCACCCTCATCCAAGAGGACAGAGCAGGTTGGGACATATGGTCTTTTTAAGAGCCTTAATGCTTGAATACAGCAGGAAGAAAGGCTGGCATAGCAGACACAAACATAACAGCAATCACAATGCTTGCCACAAAATATACAGCCTCCATATTGCCAGAGGGGAAGGTCAAGTGCTTCTGATGACATTGCTCCCTCACATGCTTTTATTACATCTCGCCTATCAGGCACAAGCTTGCATAACTTGCATCAGATACTAAGTACACAGAACAAACACAATTTATTTGCCAGCAGCCAACAGGAGGCAACTATTCACATGACATTTTCTTTTCCAGCTATGCTCCAGATCCTACCATCTGAATAAGTTATATTCATTTCATACTCACTGAAGGCTTTGCTGAGACAGGTTGCACTGCCTTGACACAGCTGGATACAGCTACGTGCTGACTGATGGTCAATTTACACCCAAAGAATAACCTTCCTTTAATATACTGCTGAATCAAGAAATGGCTCTACCTGCACCATGTATGAGCTTGACCTATGTAACATCTTGGCATAATTTATACAAATCATGTGGAGTAACTGGTTAAAGTATTATAAATTATCTCTTAATTATTTTCTGATATTTTTCTGAACAATTTCACTAACAAACTGACAGACTTGTGGATTAAAAAACAAGTAATATTTATTTGGTTTTTGTTTTCTGTTTTTTTCTCTGAAGTCTGTTGTTAGACTGTTTTAATTCACTGTATTCATATCTCTAAAAGCTCTGAGGCAAGCTGAGCTGTAGGGTCAAATGTCTTCTCCAGTGTTATTCACATCCTAATTCTGAGATATTTATTTTTTTTTTTTTAAGAAAGCACACAGTTCTTTCCTAGTGATTCAGTTGTTCATAAATTATATACAAGAGAAGTAAACTCAAGCCAAATGCAGGCTCTTGTTTGGAAAATGTCAGCTGATGTTAAAGCCTCCCATTATTACCATTTCAATTACACTGCCTTGGAATCTGTCCTGAGGAAAACAAAACCAATATATAAAGACTGGACTGTCATCCTGGTGCTACAGCCACGAAAGCCTGGAGACATTTGCTAGCGGTTTCAATAGAAGCTGAATTTTGTTCAGAATAGGCACCAATCTTTTTTCTTCTTTTTTTCTTTTTTTCTTTTTTTCTTTTTTTCTTTTTTTCCTTTTTCTTTGAATGTTAGTTGCCAATATGAGAACACTAACCCCATTGAAACCAAATATGAAGAACTGGTCCGGAGTTTCCAGAAATGATAAAAAAGAGAAAGGTGTACTGTACAAATGTTTCTTGCTTCATGTTTCCTAATTCAATTCACCTTTCTTCAGTGTAATCAGATGGCAAACAGGCTAGAATAAATCCCTGGACTTATCTTTGCTTGAAAAACATTAAGAGTTAGTGTTAAAATAATTTGCGATCCTGTAATTTCTTTAGGTCCCATCACCAGCTGTGACCTGGGGTGAGTCTGGGGGTGTGGGAGCTGGAGGGATCAGCATCAGCAGGTGAAGGTTCTGTCCTCAGCCCAATAACATGCATTTCTTTTCCTGTAGCTTGAGCAATGTCAGTTCCACACGTTTGTTAGACTCCTGCTCAGCAATGCTGGAGGGATGAATTTTGTGTTTAGCTGACACTTTGCAATTTTCTGCCTTGGGTTCTCTAAGCATTCCGTGTTAGCGGCTTTGCAGACTGAGATGCCTATGACACCTCTGTTTGGCTCAGCCTGTTTTATGCTCTTGTCTGATTTTTTCAAGGGTTTTTAATCACAACTCCAGCAGATTGATCAATGACAGATATGAGCAACAACTTTTGAACGCTAACAGTGCAGGATTTTTTATCTGAGATAATATTTCTCTCTTAAAAGGCCTCTGCTTTGCTATGTATTAATTAAAATCTAAATACTAAATATTGATTGATGCGTTATCAGGCCATAGCAGTTGGGCCCTGCCACATTGATTTTTTGCTGTGATTTATTATCATATTTAAGAAAAATCATTTTCTGTGATTATACGAGGAAATAGACTTTAGTGAGGGTGTAATTCTTTTGTATCACTTTTGTTGTGCAGAGGATGGGCCTATTCCTCAATTGTGGCTAAGATCGCTGATATCCTTCATTGCTTCTTCTCTTTGGCCTCCGACGGCTAATGCTTTAAGCCTGCTTGGTCTTGTCATTAGGAATAATGGGCATTAGGATTACCTCTTTAATCACAACTAAGATTAACAGATGGTATGAACCCAACATCTTAAAATTATCTAGTTATTAACAACTATTTCCTTTTAAGACATCAATAACATTTGCTTTTCCTAACTGCTCAGGCAGAAATGTAAACTCTAGCATTAATAACAGGAGAATTTATCACTTTTGTCTATTACTGTTCCTTTCTACATAAAGACATCTAAATTTAATTATTAAGAATATTTATAAGTAGCTCTAAACACTGTGGAATTTGTATCTGCTATTACTATGTAAATACCTATTTTCTGTATACCCGTGTGTGTGTATGTCTGCCTATGGATATATATGCTACGTCAGGTATGCATCTTTAATAGTTTCAACAGAGGAATGAATAAAGTTATATTCTTCTAGTTGAAGATTTTTTTCCTGTCACTAAAGAAACTAAACACAACATATCAATTAACATCCTGAATAACAGTAATCTGTATGAACCAGCAGCAGAAGGAATAACTATGAATTCTTTCATTTACCATAAAGCAGATTACTAAAACTACCACTTATCAGATCTAAATGCAAACATTATTCTTTCTGTTTTCTCTGTATTTTGCTCAGATTTGGATGCCCAGTGAGGATTTATTAAGGTGTTGTAGGACGTAGGTAGCTATTTTACTGTGTATTTTGCTTCATTTTTCATTTGGTATTGGTAAAGGAGTTATTGAGATCACTGTATAGTGACTCAAAGGCAAAATTTTCATCTGAAATGGACAGTTAAAGGAAGACAGTTTTTTTTTTTTTTTTGGTTTTTTTTTTTTTTGGTTTTTCATTTTTTTCAGAGGGGCACAGTTGGTATCCAATTCTGAGAATTATTCTGCAATGTTTCCATTTTCACTGGGAAAATAGAAAATAGGTAAGTAATGGATACAAATATCAGAACTTTGAAACGGTCAGCAGCTATCTTGGATTAACCGTTATATATTATGTTCTTCCTTTGCACTGAACTCAGCAAAAGAAAGGAGAGGATGGAGACCATACTTTTAGGGTCTCACCTTTTCAACAGATTTCTTTGCATCTGTGTTACAGTTATAAATACTGATATTAGTAAGTACAGAATGGTTATGACTAAAAACTGAGTATCATAACACAGCACCTATTCATTCAATAAAAACAGTGACATAATCATGCCTGTCTTTCATAATCACAATCTCTGCAAATCTAACTAAAGATTTCTGCTTAAAATTTAATGGAAAGTTCCCATGTGATATTAATGATAATTGCTGGGGGGGGGGGGGGGGGGGGGGGGGGGGGTGGAAGGGGAAGAATTGTTCTCATTTCTGGGATATAAGAAATCAATAGTTTTCTAAAATAGATTAACCTCTACATTTGAGTTACTGATAGAATGTAATACTTGCTCGTGCTGCTCAGTATTGTAATAATTTTTAATGTGCTTACTAACTGAACTTAAAACATTTAAACACATGACTTCAAGCATTACAAGGAAAATATTTAATCATGGTGTTCTGTTTTATATGCACTTTTTTCCTGTCAATTGTGCTGATGAACATTTTAAAGAAAAGCTGTTACAAGAGGTTGACAATAAACTTTCAGTGTTGTAAGAACCAAGGAGCAAAAGAACTACATGGACCACTACCAAAACATTGTGTAAACAGTGCAAAATGGAGGGCTTAAGTCTGTTATACCATTAATTTCTAAATACAGAAATACTCTATATATTGTTTATACTCTAAACATTTATGTCAGATCTTGTTTCAACATGAATCCTGAATCTCCTGATAGTGTTTACAGTCACCTTTTTCCTGTTCCTAAAGAATTAATGTTCCACTCTCCACTGATGTCTAATGCTTATTGCAAGGATACAGCAAGGGAAACTGATTATCTGAATTAGACGAAGGACATAGTGCCACTAATCATATAGAACATGCCATCAAAAGTGCAAATTAAATATAAAAATGATAGATTCTTCCCCACTGCTACTCACTCAGATCTCTTTCCATTAGGTCAGTGTCAAGTGTTAACTGTGGCATGTATGTAGACAAAAAGACAGTATTATCTCTTTCAAGTATCTATTAATGAAGTACTTCCCTAAATTGGACTTGTTTTTGTCATGGAATTGCAGGGTACAGAGTAATAGGAAACATGTCTTCTTGCATTAACCAAGTCTAAACTGCATACATGAAATTAAAGTCTACTGAATTTGTTGGGTAACTGTTGGCTTTGTTTGTCTGCTTTCATCCACTGGGCACAAAGTAAGCCCAAAGTATATGACAAAACACTAACATCACAAAAAAATTGCTGTTTACATTTCTTCCCTCACCCCCAAATAATAACAGTGATTACACTGCACTATGGACTAATCGCTGGCTAAATAGCTTCTGTAGGCAAGACAGATGTGCTACTGTTTGCAGCTTTTCACCTTAAGGAAGTCCAAACTGGGGATCTGGTCCAACAAGCAGTTACACACAGGAGTTACTTCATCCTCTGGGACTACTGATTTTATCCATAGGAATAAAAAGGTTATCATTTGATTATGATAAATCATCAATAATTAGAAGGAAAAAGATATTTTCCGGGTTACTTTGGATGTGACTAGCACAGGAACAAACAAGACAACGATACCCCTTCACATCCCAAGTCTGTGATAAAGCTGCTAATAATACAAAAATAACTAGCTGGATTAAATAATAATAATTAATCATCAGCATCAGCATCATCCAGGTACTAGTTTGAAGTTATTCTTTACATTTATACAGCACTAGGGATTTCCATATTGTTTAACAAGTCTCTGAGAAAACTAAGTTCATCATTCAAAGAAATTCCCCCATGTAGCTGTGTAGCACACAAATATAAGGTGAAAAGGAGGGAAAACCCACGTAAGATGGGTTAGAGAGAAATTGCTTTCATATGAATTTTTGTACTCTATAAGACAAGTTGTTCTTCTCTTTACAACACCAATCAAAAATGACAAGTGGTTACCAGGAAAGTCTTGTGTGGGAGAAAAGATACAGTGTGGTCAGAGAATAAATGGGGAAATAAGTTGTGGCAATGTTTCTCCTTTGGTTAAAGCTCATTTTTGGAGGCCTTCACATATAATGGTACCTGCAACTTTCACATTGACTGTCCTGAGTGATCTATGCAGTATGTCTGGGGTATGGTTAGACACTGAAGAGTCCCAACACTTTTGCAGATGAAGACAGGAAAACATCTGGGTGTAGGCAGCAGCACAACAAGGATGAGTGACTCCTCTACCACTCACTTGGACACAGATCCCTCTGGAGTAATGCAATGTAAAAGTGGAGTTTTTAGGATTAGAATTTGAACATAGTTAGCTCATACCAGCAGGGAAGGCCAATCTGTGATGTGTGTTGCACAACCTCAGGGAGAAAGGAAACACAAACCAGTGAGACAAAAGCACATAAGAACCCATGTGTGTAACAAGAACACAACAGAGATGGGTATGACAAGTTGCTACTGTATTATATGATGGTAAATGTCTTGATCTTGATCCCTTCAGGATGAGTGAGCTTCAAGCTGTTATAAACAGTGGAGAGAGACACCTTTGATCCTGAGATGACAGGACACAAGGGACGGAAGGGAGATGAGATGGGTCTTGCTTGCCTGTTGATGAGAGGGACTTTGCTGCCACTCACTAGCTCAAAGCTGTGGAAAAGAAGCCATACAACTGACATACTTAAAAATATTCTGAGAAGCAAATACACTTCTGAGCAAGCAGTTTCAGGCCAACAGACCCTGTCTAGTATGTGCCTCTCAGTGTAATTCTCCAGTTATTTTCCCCATGCAGAAGGCATAGGAGTCCTTCCTCATTCCTCAGAGTCTCTCCATGCTGGCTTTGCCCTTCTCACACTACACAGAGCCAGTTGGCCTGCCTCAACAAAAATTACTCTTCCCTTTACCCCACCTCCCTCTAGGATGGTTGCCTCACTAAATTATTTTGAAGTCTCATCTCTTCTGACTCTTCTTTCTTCCAAGTACTGTTCTCCACAACTACACTGAAAGGAACAGATTTCTGGTTTTCTTCATCAAAAGGAAATGCTTTTTTTGGCCACTACACAATTAAGACATGAAGGCTTTCAGATTACTGTCTAGAAGACTTTGGGAAAGAGAAAGTGGCCTTTTATTTTCTTTTTTTCTTTTTTTTCTTTTTTTTCTAAGTTTGCATTTTCAAAGCTCCATTTCACATTATTTCACCTAGTTTCTCAGGCTTGAGTGTCATAAAGATATTTTCCCAACACAGGCCCAGGGACTATTCTGTTTTATCTTGCGTATAATCCTGGTATCTGCCACTGACTCTAGATTTGTGTGCAGAACAGGCCCTTGATACTTCAGGAGTCTGCTAGCACAATCTCTTTGTTTATACAACCTGCTGATCCCAACAAAAATCTTAGTCCTCAAAGAATGATGCATTTCAAAAGAGGAAGAAAAAAAATATTTTTGCAGCTTACATTGTGGTTTTAATTATGTTGACACCTATGTTAAACCACCATGTTTTTAACGTGTAGTTTTTTTCATGTTTAACAAGTACTAGCTTTATCTTTCAAGGTTTCACATCCAGAGAATGGTAACTGAACAACCACGTGTCTGAGGTGGAAAACTTACCTATGTGATTTTAAAGACAGAGAATTACTGTGTGAGCTTGATTCAAGAACAATGTTTTTTATCAACATTCTCAGTGCATTTCCTTCTTTCTTTTTTACTCACTGGCATCTGTGTAAACTCAATATAAATATTTATTACAAGTCCAAGTGAGTGAAAAACTTCAGTGTAAGACTATAGATGGATATGGATGATTTCACAAGCTACAGATTTGTGAAGAATCAGCCACAAAGCATTTATCTTTTTGCAAAAGGCATCACTGCATCTCTCAGCAGTCAAGAATATCAGGATGTGGAGTAGTCTGCAAGCAGGCTTTGATTGACTGCATAGGATGACTAGCAAATGCTCCATCTCAATTAAATATTCTGGGTTTTCCCTGACCAATATCTACTTTCTCATATTCTGGATGTTGCTTCACTCTTGGGTCCTCTGATGCCCTAATCCCCAAGCTAGCGTCACTCATGGCACAGTCTGTAATGTCACAAGGTCAGCTGAAACATGGGTCTGTAATACGATTAAGACTCATCAGAATGGTTTTAGCCCTTTCCATTTCTGAGAGAGGAACAGAATTATTCAAGATTTGCAACAACAACTTCAAGCATTTACTAAGTATTACCTTCCTCCCCCTCTGCCTGGCATTTCTCTGAGGAATCTACTAGACTGTTTAACAAATTTGTGTAAATTCTTTAATGAAAACAGAAAACAAAAATAGAAAAAAGCAGCTGATGCTTTTTTGAAAATAACTTGGCTTCGGCATCATGTGGGTTTGCATTTTTAATGAAGTGAAGTCAACTATTTAACAGCTTTGGTGATTCAGTAGTTAGCCTGTGAGTAATCAAGATGGAGGTGAGAAATAACACATATGTCTTTTCCACAAGTGTTCTTCCACTCTATTCCCCTCCATCTTCATTCAACAGCTTTTACACCTCAAGTGAGAAAATGAAAAAGCCTTTTAATTTTGAATATACTATAGCTTTTCAAAATCACGTGTTTGAAAATGTTGGAAAACACAAGCTCATAATGGTTTTACAAACACTCATGTAAGCATCTTGTAGGAACACTTCTGTAAAGCTTCACATGAAGATAGGAACATTTCTATAAAGCTTCACGTGGAGAAGCACTGGACCTCTTACTTTATGTAGTAACTTCAGGTCCCACATTGGAGGTTGTCAACTGGATGCCATAGGAAAGGCATTTCACACACTTCCACAGGGAAATCACCTCCATACCCTATCTACCTTGACACCCAAATCCCAGATACTGTAGCTTAAGTGACAGCTGGATTTTGAATCCCATGGCTCTATGCCTCTTGACAGATTCATTGTGACACTGCCCAGACTGCCTGCAAACTGGCAGACAGCTCTGTTTGCCAAATGTCAACATTGTTTAATTGGCATTTCAGCCCACTACTCATTTTTAATGGCCATGACAAAGATTCAGCCAGCAGAGTGCTGAAGTAGTGGCAGCATGTTTAGGCTGCTCTGGCTGCAGCCTCTCTTAGACAGCTGTGGGGTGGCAACAGCAGCTGGGGTGTGAAGACAGGCTCTTGAAAGCTGCTGAACAACTTGCTGGAAAATGCAGGAATTGGGGAGGAGGAAGAAGACAGCAGAAGAATGACAAATGCAGGGGTAGATGCTGGTATTCAAAGTAACATCATGTTATAGAAGTGGCTAAAAAACTTTAGAGCTCCCAACATATCTTACAGGGAAAGCAACTGTCCCATTGGAAGAACAGGCTTGCCAATATCAAGAAGATAGTTGATATGCATATACTGATCTGTAAAAAGTTTTACTATGTAATATATTCAGAAATATCAAGCCTTTGAATGAGGAACTTGTTGGAAAGTACATGAAGTCCATATGCCAAAGCATCTGAGATGACAATTCATATATTAACGTGGCTGTCTATTCATTCATAATTGTTGCCTACATGTCAAGAAATAGATCTGTTTCTCTTTTTCATATCTATCTCCCTGTCCTGTCAGAGCAGTGGTAGATTACTTTTCCTCACTGTACTAAACTGTGTTTTTTCCAAATAAATTATTACACCTCTCTTGGCTTGCAGCAATAGCATGGAAGAATGGATAAACAATCCACGTGGTTCAGCCATCACACTAAATCTTCATCAGACACTGTTTCAGTGGCTGCATCCCTTTATCTTATACATGTCAACCCTGATTTCCTATAAGAGCATCTTTCTGCATTATTTCATATTGCTCTAAATGGCAGTATATATGTAAACAGAAAATCACTGTACAAAATACTGCCAGGATGACAAGAGGTATGGTGGAAAGGAGACTGAGTCAAGGTGCTTGAAGCTTTCCTGAAATTAGCATCCTATATGATTTTTTTAAATCTCCAAAGTAAAATGTATGGAAAAAAAAGGGGGGGGAGGGAGGGGGTTAGGGGGGAGGATTACCAGATAAATATATGATTGAATGTTTGTAAATAAGCTACAGTAAAACAGAAAGTAAGTATGAGATGTGATTACATGTATAACCATGTCTTTTTAAGGGAAAAAAAAAAAAAAAGACATTGAAGACATTACAGGAAAACTAAAAATTTTTAAATTTGAAATTATAATTGTCACATTCATGTTTTCTTTCATCTAGTATTTCTTCAATGGTAGCATCATTGTCACTTAGTGGAGTCAGAATATTTTATATTGAACCCCTTCTCCTGGTGAACCCACTTTCCAAAGTATGGACTTTATTAATGATGGAGGACTGTTTTAAAGCTTAACATCAAGAACTCTTTTAATGGGCTATTGTAAAAGGATTTTCCAACTTTAGTGAGAATTATGATATTATCCATCATTCTAACAACACATTAGGCATAAAAGAAAGCTTTCCTAGTCTCAATAGCATTTTCCATAATACTCCCTTCTAACTGCATGCAGGTGCATGTTTTCAGCCACTCTTCACAGTACCTTAACAGTCATTACAAATCCCACTTATCTAAACCAGTGATTAAAAACCTTTAAGGGGAAGCTGTTTAATTAAAAGTAAAGTAGACATTTATTGTGTGTTTAGTGTGCCAATTTTGCTATGACCTAAGAACTATTCCCTAATTAAATTAGTAATTCTTTCCTGTATTACAGCTACGATATGATAATGCAAAAGAAACGCAACAGCTAATTCAAAACTCCTATGCATATTTCTAAAGTATTAGCTGGAGTAAGTTTTAAAAAAATGATGTATTTTGCCTTGAAGGGGCAGGATAGGGATATTACTGTCTGTAAGGATATATTAATATTTTTCCTATCAACTTTAACAAAACCAGAATGACACCTGTGGAACGCATGGTTGTGATTCATTTACTTACATTGAGTTAAATCTGTTATAATTTATTTGATTTCAGTGGAATCCATCCAGACTGACAAAATCATTCCATATGTAATATTTTCTACAGATTAGAAACATGCTTTTTTGTCACATTTCATTCAGCATTATCCATATGTATGTTCAGAGAACCTTATTCTAGTCACTCTCACGCTAATGTAAATCAGAAGTAATTCCACTGCCACATTTATACCAGGCACAGTGTAAAATCAAACTGCTTAAATGTATGCTCTCACTCACTCACTAGGCAATATACATACTTTTGTTTGTGTATAATGCACGCGGGTATTAACATTAAAATATAGTGAGCCTTAAGATTGAAATGTTGCCTCTGTATTCCTCAGAAACCAGGGATGTTCTCCCAGAAATGGCATGATGGATTAGTCACCTAAACATCACCACAAAACATGAGTATGACTGCAGAAGCTTTATGAGGCACAGGACAACTGACAGTCACATGAGAACACAACTCTGCTGTTCCGTTTTTTATCATTATTACTTTAACACTGACATCTGACCTCTTTAGCTGCTTGTGTGTATTGAAGTGTTCCTGGCTCACACCTGGTGTTAGTAATAAAGCACAGCATGCATAAATAATGAAGATATGTTTGTGAAACTTCACTAAGTGGCAACTGCCTGTGACAGAAATCCTGCTACTAACACTTACTGCTGTAAAGGTTTGTTAATGGAGGCTGCTCAGCAGATGACAAAATGACCCAATTAAAGTTTATTCCAAATGACATCAGGGTCATAAAAAGGAAACAAAAGAGGAGAAAATGGCTCTGGTGGTTTGAAAATATATTGCAATATATATTATTAAATCTGTGCTTTTTGCTGTCACAAGAGGGCTTCATATTCATTTAAAATCATATTTGTATAAATTCAAGTTGATGAATGGGGTGATTTTATTAGACTGAAAAAATGATGGTTTGGGTTACACTGCTGGGCATGCTTTCTATGAAAAGATCTACTAAGAAAGTATTTTGAGATTGGTATAAGAGACAGTTCTCCTGTCAGATACTGCATCAGAGACATTCCAGGTGAGCAAAGGCTTTCAAATTCAAGTAGTCACTGTATTTGGGGGGGGGGGGGGGAGGGAGGAAAGAGAGGGGGAAACACTTATATACACAATAAAATTCTTCTAGTGCGGGGCTTGTCTTATTCTGATTTGTTCTGAAATTTCTAGATCAGAGCTGAAACTGTGCGTGCCTTGAGGACTACACATATGGCCAAATTTACCAAAAAAAAAAAAAAAAAAAAAAAAAAGTTATTTACTCTTAAATGGCCCTTTGATATGAAAGGAGGAAATATATGCAAATGAAAGAAGACTGAGGTGCTCCAATAAGTAATCAGTGAGTAATAAAGTGTTTGTGATTTTGAGGCACATGCAGTTAATTTTCCATCAGTTCCAGTCATAACTCCTTGTAAAGAAAGAAGAAAAACTATCCCACTGGTTTTCTTTTGCCCTCAGACCCTGTGATTTTTTTCAGGCAAAGAGTAGAAGTAAGGAGAATGTGTTGTCAGACCACAAGTACCTCTTGTGTGTTTCTGTGAAGGTGAAATGAAAATAGATCAGCTCACTTCTGTCTGAGAGTCCGTAAGGCCAGCCCAGAAGCCCTAGAAACACTCTTCAGACAGTGCAAAACTAGACAAGTTAGGGTCATTTTTAATTTAGGCCATTATTTTTAACCCAGCAAGCCAAGGAGACAAAGCCCACAAAGAAGCATGACTGAGTACATCAGTTTCAGCTGATGGAATAAGCTGCAAAGCCCTACTGCTCAGAGAAAGGGTGGTAGGAATTGGTTCCAATTAATTAAGTTTTCCTATGAGACTTTTCCCATATTATATTTGAGGAGAGGGACAGGTTGCTTGCAGTCCCATTAACATGTTTTAATAAGTTACTGGTGCCTCATCTCAGACAGACTGCTCCTCTCCCCCACTCTGATTTGACTTGTAAGGAGTTTCATTTTTTAAGAAAGTTCATTTTCAGGAGGTTGGGTTGTTTCTTTTTTGTTATTTCTTTTGTTGTTGTTGTTGCTGCATTGTTTTGTTGTTGTTGTTTTACTTTGCACCACTACATACTTGCAGCAAGTATTCAATGAGGTGATATTTTGCAGCCAAAGGGCAGCAACCTGATTTTGCTCACATGCACACTTCACCAGAAAGAAAACACATTGCTGCATGGTAGCAGTCAGCAACTGCCTAAGCAAAGAACCTTCAAATTTGTAGGGACTGCCTCTTGAAGTAACACTAAAACACATCTTGTCAACTTTTAAGATGTAGCTTTAACCTACAATTTCCATCTTCTCTGAAGAAAAAGTGGTGCTCAGGGAAGAGGGCAGGGAAAATATTTTGTTATGTTTTTTGTTTGTTTGTTTGTTTTTGGTTTGTTGTTGTTTTGTTTTGTTTTGTTTTGTTTTTGAAATATTAGCCCATCTTCCAAAAGTCTTAGTTTGAAATATCCTAGGCCACAGATTTTGTATTTAATAGCTCTTGATGGAAACTTCTGGTGTATATATGCCTGGGTTTTGAACCCACGCAAATTTTCAGCACTCATTTTATGTCACCACTAAAAGTAAAGGAAAATGAACACCAGGCCTCCACATTTTAATATACAAACACAGTTTTCACACAATAGTCGGGTTCTTTCTATGTAAACAGTAATATTAATTGGAATACAGCACAAGATTGTGTTTGAGCAGAAATACTGAAAAAGCAGGTAGAGCCATACTGGTGTTAATCCAAAACCATTGTCACTTTTCAATACAAAACTGGGTTTTGACCCTGTTTGACTAAATGAGTTCAAGACAGAAACTGACCAGTAATATTTGGGCCAGCTAGCTGCTTCTCTTAGTAGAGGAAATTATTTCCCTTCTACCCCAGCTCTTTTTCAATGCTTCTTGGCATCTATTACTTTTACTTGTGAAGGAAGATCTTTCTCACATTCCAGGAATGAGTGTGTGCCCTTGTAAAATCAACAAGATTAAGAAGTTTGCCTTAAGGCAGTGATTCCTGCCTTAGCCAAATATTGTGCAGAGTTATTTATCAACATTTCTTGTCAACTATTGAAAAGAGGATGAAAGTGCATTTCCTGAACAATAATATTTTCCAAACTGGGAAATGGTAATATCACACTAATGTAAATGGTTTGCCATTTACATTAGTGTGATATTTCAAACAGATATTTTTTCTTTCTGCCTTTTATTTGTCAACAGAAAAAGGAAGCCCATTACTGCAGAAATCAATGCTTTGTAATCCCGCCACCCTCAATGTGATCTTGTGAGATCTGCCAAGGCTGGGTCAGCACTTTGGAAGGAAATGTCCAAGAGTGGCCAAACATCCACAGTACAGAAGTGCTGCTACTGCTGTGAGACTTGTCCCACAGCACTCCATGAAAATGCTAACATACTGAAAGTAGAACATATGGTCATATCCTCGCCCAAAATAGGCCCTCAGTAAGTGGTCATCTTTCCTTAAACCCACTGTGACAGTGTTGAGCCAGTGTGATTAGACAGTCAGGATGCTGATGTAGTACAGTAGCAGCAACCTTTTGTAAAAAAAGCAAAGTAATAGCCCTAGTAGCTTGCCCTCTTTTCAGGAATACAGCAGTATTTATCCAGTGTGTAAGAGATCTTACCCTCAGCCTTCTGACAAAATTTCTATTGTAGCTTATTATATTCTTATCTACAAACCTCCCATGCTTCAGCTAGCTGGAGTGGAACTTTTCCAACTGAATGTTTTTTCAATGGAAAACTGCTGTTTGATTGAAAACAAACCTCTCCTACAAAAGTGTCAACTTCAACAAAATCTGAAAAACAATTACAACTCCTTCAGTAAGGTTAAAATAGCCTGCATTAACCTTTTCAGAACAGTGACTCCATTTTTCATTTTGAAATTGCTCCTTCAGATTGTGTTATATTTTAAATTGAGATTAAAGACCGGGGCTTAAAATGAAATTGTTTTGAAAATGTCACTTAAAGTGGTTTGATTTTATCCCGTTTCAGAACCAAAATAAATGTTGAAATCCTGAAATCTCCGGTGAAAGAGAAATATCTTCTCCTTTGCACCTTTGCTCATGCTATGACACGTTGTTACTGTCCATGATGAGGAAAATGCTGCATGCATATTCTCCACATAGAACTTGTATTTCAGTCATGATCACTGTAGCTGGGTCCTATAAAGAACCCCATTTTTCTGTCTCCCAATTTCATAAAATCATATGCTGACCTGTATTAAAACGTATAAGAGCACCAATCACTTGCTTTTACCGGTGAATTGCTGTTAGCTTTTTTAAGTTTCATGTACCACAGCCTTAACGGTATATTCCTGAAATGTAGCTGCATATTTCTGATCTACATAAACTCAAGGAAAAGAGAAAGAAATAAATGCACAAAGATTCTAAAGAGAAAAACCTTTGAAACTTCCAAAGTTGGTTGTCCTCTGCAGAGAACATTCCTTTCCTCTGTTCAAACCAAAACTCTCATATGGCCTCTGTTGCTGGAGTGAGTACCAAATAAAGCATGAGAAAGAGGTTTGAGACGTCTCCAAAACTCAAGGATTTGCAAGTTATTGAGAATACCTGGGATTACACATGAAAGCAAATTCAGAGAGCACAGAGTTACATAAACTTCTAATTTAACAGGGTAGTGGTGACACTGTTGAACATCCTTATCTGGCTTTCACTTCTGGATGGTCCTTTAGGGCAGAGAAAAGCAGAACTGTTTAATGTCAATAGAGTGGTCTTTTAGTGGCAGACTGAAATGCAGGAGTTGCAGCTTCTAATACTGTCTTAGTACGAGGAAGGGCTCTGCATCCTCAGAGCCTCTGAAAGCATGTCCTACAAACTGCACACACTAACTTTAGCTCTAAAACACGATCTTAACGTCTGTGCTTCAACGTCATCTGAAGCAAAATGGGAAGAATAATGCTAACATATTTCATAGAAGTGTCTTTAAGTTCAGTTCAGGAAGTTGTTTAAGAATGTATGCAGATGCGTTATCACTCAGATTCTCGCCAGCTGAGGACCTTTCCTTGAATACTGATTTAGAATTACGTATTCTACTTTAAACAGGTCAGTAGGTCAGCCTGCTTCTAACAGTTTTATGCTTAAATACTAGATAATGAGACTTGGGAGCATCACGGTGTCTGTGGGATTGTTATGATCCATCAAAATTAGTATTGGTAAAGCTGTGGTATCTAGATATGGAGATGGTGTTAGAGAACACCTGCAGAAGACAGAGGTAGAAATCCCAAGTCCTAATTCTGACTCAAAACTGCCTTGTCTGTTTAAATTCATGCCTCTTAGTCATTTTTGAAACTTGTATGCATCTTGCTACTGCATAAAACACCTCACCCAGAAATGCATATGTTTTTGTCATCCAATATAGGCAAGCAGTTTTCTAGATGTTTAAAATGAATGAAAGCTATGACATCTACCCCTGAATGCAAAGCAGGTAGTATCACAGCTCCTTGTAACAGGGGTACAAGAATTGAGGTCACCAATACTAGTAAAATATGCCCTAGCTGCACAAAGCCTTGACAGAAAACACCAATTGATCAAAGCAAGAACGTATATATATATATATATATATATATATATATACACATACATACCTGGTTTGGTACATTCTACTTAAATCACAGGAATGGTTCTGATGGAAAGTTAGCTGCTGGGAAGGATACCCTTAGAAATAGCATCTGAGTCTTTCAACGGCAAAGAAGGTATTTCTAGGCACACCAGGCAGCCTGCGTTCCCATATTACTTGACTGCCAAATAGACAGGTCTGGAGTCTTCTAAATTCTTTGTCTTACTATCCTTCCATTGAAAATTGAGGTCTTTAATTAATACCTTGCAGGGGAATTCTGAAATTTGCTGATTTTTCACTTGGTTGGTTTGATGCTGTCAGCTGAGTCTTGTTTAAACATGAGAGAAATATGTAAAGCTGGACTATGAATATTTTTTTTGCAGAAAGCAGAAGCACATCTCATGTCCCACTTGAGGAAATCACTTTTACTAACAACTCGAATGGAGTTATGAATCCTTTCTTGAAAAGAACCCCAAGCACTTATTGTGGTTCATGGTTATCTTATAACAAAATTTAGTCAGGTAGTCTACCGGGAAACTCTGGTATCAGCACTTCAGCCCGAATGCAAACATTCTAGAAGGCTTTGCTAGATTCTTTTAGGTTATATGCCTAGCAGTGTGCAGTCCAAAATTAGTGCAATTAACTATGAAATGAATTCATATTAAATGGTTGCTTTAATACCAAATGAAAAAATAATTTCTCCTGCTCCTCCTTCCTCCCATTCCACTTTCTTTTGTATGTTTGAAGTTTCACTCAGGTTAAATCATCTTGGTTATATATGGGGGGGATCAGTTCTTTCATCTGATTTGCTCTTCATATGTAAATGTCTAACTGTTAACCAAAAATGCTCTTGGATAGTAAAAAAGATTTATTTATTTGGTTGCAATTATAAAGTAGAAAATTTCCAGAGGAACTAAAAAATATGCAAGTCATGACAAAATACTGATTGCATAATAAGGTAATGTCAACAGTGCAGAAGGTGTCAACATTTGCAGGTGGGAGCTTTACGTATGTTATACAGCAGAGGTTTTATGTTGAAATGGAAATACAGATGGAGTGGCATGTATTTCTGGAAAACAAAGCATTGTCCGTATACTCCTATATCGTGATTTCTCTCCTAAACAGACTAATGAAAAAGGAAAAAGACAGTGTTTAATAATAAATCTGATATGGAGGACATTTAAGGTCATGAAAGGCAATACTAGTTGTAATGAAATCTTTTAGTCTTATTCACAGATTATTCCATCAGTAGCTCCCTGGAGTTGCAAAAGGATTTTATTCTCATATCTTTATTATTTAATTGAATGTTGGAAGTGCAACATATTGTAAATTGCTCTTAATTTAAAAAGTACTTCCTTATCTCAACATCATAGCATTCGGAGAGCTACAGGAGTACTGACTCAGAAATATACCTGGGCAAATTCAATAGTGGCATATGAAGTGGATGGATATAATTAGGTAAGGGAATGACTATAGGGGGTGAAGTACATAATCATACTTAACTGTGATTCAACAGATGTTCAAAATGACTGTAGCTTACACCAATCTGATGTAAGAGATAAAACTGATTTCTATATTTTATCAAGATACAATTTACATTAAAATCAGTGGGTCCAAATAATTAGGGGTGTACTGAATTCTGTATGCAGGAACATACATGTATTTGGCCCTGTGCATGCTGTGGCAAATTAGAGGGATAGTGGTACATTTTCCCTGGTCATGATCATTGTTCTTTGTACAACTTTCTGTTTCCTTTCCTTGGTGATGCTTAAGATTTTGCTTTTCTTTCATATAAATGAAATGTCTGAAATTCTTAATCTCCAACATCTCTTTAAGGACTAATTTTTCACAGTAGGAAACTGAATCCATGACAGTTTTCACAACAGCCTCAGTAGCCAACCCAAGAACAGGTTTCCTGGCTAGATTAACACACTACCAGAGCTGAACACACAGTTTATGTAGAGCAGTTCAGAGCTTGTCTTCACTGCAAAGCCAGCCTATGTTGGAGGTCCTCTTAACTTGGTGTGAACTGAATGTTTTCTCAGTTAAACTATATCAATAAAGTCTTTTTTTTCCTCCCTTCTTTTTTTACCTCCCTTCACCTGGAGGTATGACCCAAGAGTGTCTCTCCCCTCGATTACAGGTAAAGTGACAAGGAGCAGCTGTCATCATGTACATACCCATTGCAAAGCTGGAAAATCCTACTACAAAAACAAACAGAACCTGGTTTCTTATCCACTCCCCTATACAGGCTAGACAGTCTGTGTCAAAAAGCTTCCAATATGAGTTTAGAAATACTTTGGATAAATGTGACCAAGGCCATATTAGATGGGGCTCTGGGGAGTCTGATCTAGTGGAAGGTATCCCTGCCTATGTCAGGGGCATTGGATCTTTAAAGCACCTTCCAATCCAAATCATTCTATGATTCTATGACGCTGGAGGGTATAGGACAAACTGACAATCAGTGATACCAGAACTTCACTGGTGAGGCTAAGAACAGGCAGACTACATACTTCAGTGACCAGCCATTGGAGAAGTCCTCCAAGCCGTTGTTTTAGCCATCCAACACCAAGCTTTACAGCAGACCCAATTTCCTGGGTTGGTCTGCTCTAGGCAGAAGATGGCAGTTGGGAAACCACATTATGCATGTCCGTTGTTGCTGCATTAACTGGAAGACAGGCAAAGCTGAAGGAGTCTTTCACCTCTCCCTGAAACCAATGTCATTGCATCCACACAAGAACCTAGTTGCAGTGTACTCACACTGCCTACTTCCATGGGTTTCTTGTAGGACAATGATTCATTTATTTCTTGGCCACTGCAAAGCTATCTCTGGTAGGTATTTATACAGAAACAATTGCAAGCCACTTGTGCATAGGTATTTATAGAGCACCAATCACATGCCGTTGTGCTTAATGACTGATATTAACATCGTGTGTCAAATACAAAATCTTTCTTTGAAAACAACAGGGTCAAAACAACTCAGCTAATGAAACAGGCAATGTAGAACACATATGTGGCACCAACTCACCTATTCTATTTTTGACCACTAAAAAAATTATATGGATCTCAAGTACATGAAAATAACACAACAATTCTACTTAACTTGCATGCATGTTAACATCTCACTGGGAGGCTTACAACAGGTTTGTTCTGTTTTTTGCCTCTAAAGCAAACCCTTTGCATAAATAAGCTCTTTGCTGATAAACTAAGATTGCTAGTGCTCAGTGCAGAGGAGAATGAAGCACCTGAGCTCTTCCTTTCCTGACAGGAACGCTTGGGTTCACAGCATGCTACTGTCTATGTTTGGGTTATATCCATCTTGCAGCATGAATTAGCATACTGTGCCTGCAAGGCAGGATAGCGTTAGCCCCATTCTGTGCTCTGTAAAACAGTGAAGCTCCATGACCAGCCTTGTGGTACAATTAAGTGACCAGCCTCATACTACAAGCAGAAAGACTTGCAGGACAGCACTATAATCACAGAAATCCATTCTTCCTCTGTGCAGTTTCCCCTTCCCTCTTCTATTATACCTAACAAATAAACATAAGGTCATTTTGAAGACAGTAATTTGTACTGAGTTTTACCAAGATGTTATATTAAGTGAAAATGTTGTTGATATTATGCTATTATGGAAGCACAGACAGGGAAGCAGACAAGAGGAAGCACCACAGACATAAAGATACAATCCCTATTTTCCCAGAAAACAGAAAGACTGTGACAAAAAAAAATGTCACGTTGGCACAGGGCAGTTGCCTGGCTTTTTTGTTATAGGTCATGGCAATAGCCTGTATCACTTCCTTTAGAGGAAATGTCAGAAACACCACTGAGGTTGACTGTAAAATTACCTGCCCCACATGGAACCCTTTTTCTTACCATAAGCAATTAGTAGTTGGTCTACAACCTTCAGGTTTGCCTCCCTAGAGTTTGTGCACATCTTTGTAAAGCAAACCTTAATTTCCTCTAGCCTAACTTGAACTTGATACATGGAAGTATTTATAAATTTGTCACAAATCTATGAATAGATCAAATTCAGAGTTTTCATGACTAAGAAGATTCTCGGTGTCTCTGAAAGTCAAATTCTGTGTTTGAACCTTGTGCTTCTGATGTGTACTCATTTTCTTTCAGAGTACATAAAAAATAAGTATATTTGAGCCAGCAGACTCCCACTGTGGGGAAAGATGGCTCACTTTCAATTACAGATACTCCTCTGCACCTGACAGGAAAAAAAAAAACAGCCTAGCTGTCATGGATAACAACATGGATAGATGTTGCAACCAACTGGTTAGATCCTTAAGGTAACCATTTTTGCAAAGACGTATGCATGGATGGATGTTACTTTGAAATCAAGCCCTGTGTGCATTAGAGAGAGAATAGAGGCAGACCAATAGTTTTCAGATCTGTATGGACATACTGGCACAGCTTTGTTTACAACTATTAATTAAACACGTACTTATACATATGCACATACAGCAAAACAAGGTGCATTCAGAAAAGAGATTCCAAGCTGGGAAATAAAATTCTTCCTTCATTCTCGCAAAGAGGAGTGAGGATATATTCTGCAGCATCATTCCTGTCAGCAGACAGGATCAGGCAGGGTGACTGACTGATCAATTAATTTTGATTACAGTAATGGCAGTGATTTTGCTATAATGGTGAAAATCACCACCTAGGAGTTCTATTGCACTCTTTAAGAAAACGTGCACAACCCAGAGTTGATAATTTATAAATTTTATTTGAATCCCTCCATCACCACTACCAACATATTTTACCTTTCACTAGTGGATTTTGGACATGCCATTACTAAAATCAAACAAACAAACAAACAACGACAACAAAACACACAGAAATTCTGTCCTGACACTTTGCTTTCCTTTTTTACACCACCATAAATGGTTAGTGAGTCGTTTTACGTATATATTTTATATATATAAGGCATTCTTTTAGTTTGAACAGCTCATGATGTGACTGTTACAATAGCATATCTTTTCAAGTATGTACATTTCATTCTTTTGCTAACATCACCTAATGGCACTTTCATGCGAGGTAAACCAAAATGGCATTGGTAGTGTTGACTGTCTGTTGTTTTTTTTTTATTGGTTTGTTTGACTGTTTTTGGGGGGTCGTTTGTTTGTTCATATTTCATTTTAGTAATGGCATGTCCAAAGAAACACTGCCCTGTAGGATATTAGCCTCTGTGTCATTTTTGCTTAGAAATATTTTGAACAATCTAATATGTCATTCTACACTAAAAGAAAAAAAAAAAAAAAAAAAAGAAAAAAAAAGAAAAACATACTAAGATTCACAGGTTTGGCATTCCAATATACTCCAGAATTGTTCTATTATATAAAGTTTTTTTAAGAGTCCTATCTTATGGATAGTCACTCTTTATGTAAAACAAAGGCTGTGGTTTTTCATTTGTAACCTTCCACAAACTCAGTACTAACATTTCTAGAACACTTCTTTTCTCCCTACAGTCACACACTTGCTTCTTCTCTCTCTGCCCATGTAATCTCTCTTCCCGTCTTTTTCACCTTTTTGCCCTTACGGATATTCACTGACTACTTGAGTGGCTCAAAGTTTCCTACCTATTTTCCCAAACTGTTCTTTTTCTTCCTTTCTTTACCAAGTATAGGTTATAGGTTCTGGTTTCTGCTCTTCCTCCTGTTTCTCTATACATCTGCAAGTCACTCTAATGCAAGTTACTCTATATCAACTAATATACATCATCTCATAACAAAATGTATTCTGGCATGTTGCATGCTTAATTTGTGAAAATTTACAAGTTGTAGAAACAGTAACAATGCCAAGCAAGCTAATTCATCAGATCTGGCCAAAAGTGTCTTTCAAAACGATTCAAACCCAGCAGGCAACCTAACCTTGAAGAGCCTCGGGACATACTTAGAGCTTTCACCCATTCCTTATGCATGTGACATAATGGTTAAAGTTGAAAGACCACCATACTTATTTTGGGAATTGATGGTCTTTCTCAGTGTGGACTTTGGAATTTACATGTTTCCATGCTCCCTTATCTAATATTTCATTCTTTCCCATGTTCCTGTTATATATATGGGTGCAGTCAAATATGATTAGCCAAAATCATTTATGGAAATATATGCTGCTTATTTTTCACAAAGATTGTATTTTAACTATCCTTATTACAGAACATAGCACATAGGCTATTATTTAAAATTTGCATATACACAGATACAAAACAGAAAACTCAGCCAACTTAAGTAGTAAATTTGGTATCTCTACTACAGACTGCATAAATGTTACATACAAGCATGAAAACACATACTGGATTTGGAAAATATATAAGCATTTTCAAAAACACTTGCATTTGAGTATGTCAGATATTCTTTCTAGATGGAAGATAGAGTGACACAGAAAGAAGCTGTTTCCTAATCAGGTGCTGTATGTACCCAAAGAGGGTAATCTAATTTGCAAGTAGGTGACCTATATGCCTGGGCATACATGATTATTTATTCAATGAATCAAATTATATTGTGTCATTTGATGATAGGATGTACACACTGCTGACATGATGTTATTTTTGTCACCAGATAAGGAGAATTGATTCTAATCTATACTACTTTTGTTAGTCATCAACACTTACACCTAGACCTGCCAAGGAAAGCATGAATGCATTTTGAGAAGTTCAATAGCACACCTATCATTAGGTCATGGTAAAGATATTCATTGTTGAACAAAAAACAACCATCATAATTTGATAAACTTTTTTACACACCAGTACTTTAAGAGTAAAAGCACCCTTCCGTACCTCTCCCACCAGTTAGTCTGGCATAATTGCACATTTTCATTTCTTCATTTATTTTTTCCTTCTGTCATCATCTGCTTTTAGGAAGGGACCACTGTGTGTTAGACTGCATCTGCTGAGAAACCTTGCTTAGTTATTCCCAAAAGCATTGAAATCTTAGGAATACCTTCTGGTCCCCTGTGTGCACTTGCAATGAATTTCAAGTCATGTGTCATATCCCAGACAAAAGGCTGTCCTTTTTTTTTTTTTTTTTTTTTTTTTTTGGGGGGGGGGTAGTTTGTTTGACTGATTGATATCATCCTCTAACAACATCTACTGCAAAGGTCAGTGAACAATTTTTTGGAGATGTCTGCTAGGGATGGGCGTCTCGTCAGGAGGTGCAAGTGTCTGTGTAACACTAAGAGGAGCAGTGACTAGGGCCTCAAAGGATATCGATATTTACAACATATGTTCTCCCCCCCCCCCCTTCATGTTTTTTTTTGGATGACCCTGTAATATTTCGGTGTGGAGGAGTGAGGAGGGAGGGTGTTGAGGACATAGCGGGAAAAGAGGAAAGATTTTAATGTATGTAATTACGAGCCGCTCACAGAGAGAGCGAAGACTCCCCCGTGACAAGGGATGGGAGTGCGATGACAGTAATTGCTGTCGTCGTTGCTTCCCCCGGCTGGGGGGCTCTGGCCCCCGTGCCTCGGGAGGGGAGAGTGTCCGAGGACTGGCAGGCTCCTGACCGCGACTCCCAGCTTTGAACACTCGAGGTCCCACCGCTGCCACCCCGGGGACCCCTCCCGTACCGGGACGGGCTCCGCGGCCCCGCTCCCTCGGGACACCCCCGCACATCACAGCGGAGCGAGCCCGGATAGGGAAGAGGCCGCGCTCGGTGCCCGGGACGGGAGCCCCCCGCTCCTCGGTGGCGGCTCCCGGCACGGCCCGGGCCAGCTCAGCGGAGCGGCTCCGTCCCCCATCGCGGCCACCGCTCGCCCCGGCGCTGCCCGCTCCCCATTTTCCCGCAAAGGGTGCCCCAGGTTTGCGACCGCCTTTTCCCCTGGCAGCCCCGCTTTGGGCACTGTACGGACCGAGCACAACCTGAGTTGCGGCGGCCGCTCGCATCCTTTTTCTCCTCCGCACTCCCCACCCCTCCTCGCCACCCCCATCCCCGCCGCCTCCCCTTCTCTTCTGGAAAGCGCAAACTTGCGTTGAAATGAGAGCTCGGCTCGAATCCGAGTGGAACTAGCCCATTAAATATGATCAACGTACCGTCTGCGCGGAATGAAACCTTTCCCAGTCCTGATTGCTCCAAAGGGGAATCGCGTCCTACCTCCCACCTTCCCAATCTTCATTCTCCCAGTGTACACACGCTTGTAATTACTGGTGATTGTGCTAATGCTACCCCAAGCAAAAGCATGCTGGTACTATGGAGAGGGAAGGAGAAGGAAATACCTTTAATTTTAGGCAATATACACGTGGATTATCTCTTTCTTTTCTACATCACTCGGTACATATTGCACGTTAAGCAGCAAATCAAACATTAGCGACTCTTTTCCTATTTTTTTTTCCTTTATGGATCACCAGGTGATCTGAAAATAAATGGGAGATTGCTTTGCAGACCAGCGAGAGGAGAAAAAGTGGGAAGACGACTTGTTAGTACTGACTCTAACCAAGGAAAATGCTGCCTGATATCACTCCTGCCGTGATTGCTCCTTACATAACTCCCTGTATTCACTGCAGACTGCTTTGCTCGGGGCGGGGGGGGGGGAACCGTGTATAATACAACATCGGGCCTTCTGAGCTTTTCCTTCTCCTCCTTCAGGAGAGCAGGGCTTCGAGGCGTGATCATTAACTTCTGCGGTCGTCATTTGGGTCTTGTAAAGGAGCCTGAATGGTCTTTTTCTTAACCTCTCTCTTTTTTTTATTATTTGTTCAGATGACATTCTCTGTTCCGATCGCCCCCGCCCTGCCGGATGGCGAGCGCGCAAACACACACACACACACACACTCTCTCTCACACCCCTTTTCTTTTCATCATCAGCAAATAAAGATTAGGTGGGCAGATTATAGAAAGCGTTTTCAGTCCTGTGCTGATCTTTATTCCAGAGCCTTTGTGATGATATTGATGATGATGATGGTCAAGTGGACAGTTTGATTTTTGTGTTTGGAGCTAGTTATAAAGAATCAATATTATATCAAGGGGTAACTTTCGTGATAAAGGACTTTAACCACTACGGCTATTCATCATAAGTCTGTAGCAAGCAGATAGGTCAAAAGAAATTATATTGCACTAAAGAGTGTGTCTTCTTATCTCTCCTATACCAGGGGAATAAGGGACAAGTCGATCGATACAGTAGCTGCTGTATACTTCTTGCAATTATCAATAGCTGATTTCGTCTTTTGAGGCCTGCATCTATTAATACAAACTAATAATAATCTTCTGAGCATATCTGTAGCCAAGGGGGTGAAAGTTTTTATACTTGACGGCACGATTTTTATAGCTGGAATTACTGAACGATGTTATGTTTTCTGTGTGTCAGTGTGTCTATGCATGTATATATACATGCATTTTAATATTCATCTCACTAGTAATTTTGGAAGCATATATATTTTTGCACAGGAGCTAAAAATACTAATTTTATATGTAAATTGTGACTACTTGCACCTCCTTGAGTATAGTTTGACAGACACACATTACAGTCCAAATACAGTATTTTAATATATACACCACCTATATTTGTGTCCATCTATGTGTTTATGGCATGTATGCATGCTCTTAAATGCATGTTGCCTTGCTAATAGCCCCAGAACATTTTACAGATATTCCACAGAGTATTTAAAATTGTTGCTTAAATTAATGTGTCATCTGTTAGGTTAAAGAAGGAAGTGGATGGTAATTAGAGTTTGCTAAGTGTGAGCATAAGCTTTTGTGCGTATGAATCGATGTTTATTTAGATCCAAGAATGGTATGATATTAAATAAAAAGAAAAGTTACTTAAATGTTTAAGGCAAAACGTTTAAGCACGGCCGTGCTCTATACCGGTTCTATAAATCTCATAGTGGGGCTAGTTACTTTCAAAAAAAAAAAAAAAAAGTAATAGAAAAGAAACATCTTTATAATTGACGTTTGACATGCTGTTTGGGTTAGGCTGTGGTAGACCAAGCACAGATTTCCCTCTGATGGAAACATTTATCATCGTGATTGCTGCAGAGTGGCAGGTGGTGTTATCAATTACCTCTTCTTACCAATAATAATATTAGTATGGTAATATCTTTGCTCATGTGAGAACGAATTAGCCATCAGTTGTTGCAGCTTTAAATAGACAAAATTGTGCTGAATTTAACCCCAGGGTCCTCAAACAAAAGTTATGGTGCAAAAAAGGGGTGGGAATATACTACTTCAGCTTTCCAGGAAGAGCACGAGACGACAGAAAATGAAGTCGAAATAATTGCACGTCCTTTCGAATAAAGTTGCTGAGCAAAATAATAGCAATAAAAGACAGTAGTCGGATTATAGGAAACGTCACATCCGTCTTATCTGCACGTTGGTAATTTTGACGGGTTTAAGAACAACAACCTTTTATAAAGCATAAGTGTAGACAGAACTACTTATACGGTCTTTGAAGAGTCGATCGTGCAGATAAGCTTTCTGAAGGTTTTTATTCCCCTTGAATGAGGATACAAATTAAAGCAAACCCGTAACCAGGTGTCCCATTAATGTAAAAAAAAAAAAAAAAAAAAAAAAAAAAAAAAAAAGTATTAATTGATATACAATATTATTAAGCAGACAAAATAATAACGCGTCTCTTCTCAGGATGAAGGAAACATCGCAATAAAAAGAAGACAAGTGGCAAATTCGATTTAATTACGGAGAAAATAACTTCTGCATCCCTTCCCTGTCGGAGCATTTCAGCAGACCGACCAGTCCCGGAGAGCGGACGCGCGCAGGACTCGGGGACATTTGCGGGTGCCGGCCCCGCACTGCCGCGTCCCATCTGCCTGCGCGCACAGCCCTAGCCAGTGCGCAGAGATTTACGCGGCTAATCAGTTCCCCCCACACACAACCCGAAAAGGCCACGTTTTTCGTAGCCGACTTAATTTATTATTTTTCTCGCCCTCGAGCCAGGAAGATTAATTAAAAGGTTCGTGGAAAACTTTGCGGCGTAATGGGGAGACGCGGGGGGAGGGGGGGGGGGGGGAGAGAGGGGCCGGAGGAAACGCGTATCACTTCATAACTTTCCACTCGCCTCCCGAGCCCTCGGCGCCCCCAGGGTTTTCCGCACGGGTCGGGTAGAAAAGTTTCCCCCTGGGATCTGCGCCGCTCCCAGAGGAAGGTCCCCGCCGTGCCCGCAGCACTCGGGGGGCTGCCGGCGCTTCCCAGCGGCGGCGGGGGGGCAGCGTCCAGCAGCTCGCCCAGCGGCTGCTCCTCGCCCCGGGAGGAAAGTGGGAAGGGGAGCGGTGTAAGGGAGAAGGAGCCCGTAAAATGTATCACTTGTAACCCTAGAGTATGTTAATGCCAAGAGATACAAATCTGGTAATTATGCCTTCCTTGCCTGTTGTGTTCTCCATTGTTCATTAAACATTAAAGACGGGACTGTTTAATTTTCCACTTAAAGATTCTCTCACGTCCCGCAAAATCATATTAATTTTCGCTCGCTTTACTTTTTACAAAGGACAAAGTTTTTTGTTTTTATAAAAGAGCTTTTTATTTTTTTCCATTTTCTTTTTTATTTTTTTTTAATCGCGCTATAAGAAAGGCACCTTTAAAACACTCTTCAAGAAATCTTATGCTGCTGCGGGAACTACCAAGCACTGAGCAATAGAAACATAGGGAGAAAAAAACGTTGCTTGAGCAACAAGAACAACTCTCTTCCGAAGAGGACTGGAGGAAGATTGACCCATTTCTGGTTACTACCGCAATGGGTAAAAAATGCCAGGGCAAGGTTAAAGTTGGCTCTTTCATTCCAGGCAAACGTTTCAGTCGCAGGAGGTAGCTGACATCCTTCACCTAACTCAAATCGGGAGAAATGTACTTCTCTGCTGTTAAGGAGAAGCCACAACTCCGGCTCCCCAGTCACGACTGCGGTGCGGGGGTGACTTCAGCGCACGCTCGCTTTCACCTGCACTGTGCCTGCGATATAACGTAGCATATACATACAAGTAAAATGTGTTATCCGTGTGTGCAGGGTGCAATAAATCCCTACTTCTGATGGGGGAAAAAAAAAATGCTCAATTAATAGTCTCATCCCCTCCCACTTCATATTACAAAATACATCAGATTTCAGCCATCGCGACCGTCTCTAGACAGTCTCATTACGACCAAACTTTCAGGAAGCATGGATGCACGGAGAAAACATACGTTAGAATTTGTGGACAGCAAACAAGTTTTGTTTTGCTTTGTTTAAATTATAAGGCAGGAAATCATTGTAAGAGGTCTCGTGTAGACATCTTGCTGAACGAAGGACAGAAAAGTATGCTCATCTAAGAGCTAAGTTGAATTGATTTGCCGTTTCGGCGCTGTTTCTTTTAAGGGTCGTGACTGTTTTTAACGAATGTCTGCACCGCAGAAATCGCCGAGAGCATGCATTTCAAGAAACTATCCGAAGTGGCCTAAACTGTCGCCTCTAACTTTATTTGGTTTGCCTCGCGGCAGAAAAGCGAGACATAAGCCGAAAGCCCAGAGACGCGGTATCACAATGCGCGAGATAAAGAGAGCTATCACCAGGGAAAGTTTACACCGAGGAGCCTCCCGCAGAAGCCGGGGTTAGCGTGTTTTAAGGACTAGGGCTGGATTACACAGGCTGGAGTAGAGGCATTAGGAGGAAATCCCTTTCACTCATCCCCGCCTCGCTCCCCAACCCTCCCCATCCCACCCCGCGCAGGGGACGGTGCGGGACAGCACCGAGCAGCGCGCAGGGACCCATCTGCCACCAACACTTAAAAAAAATAAAAAAAGGCGGAGGGGGCCGCTGGAGGAGAGCCCCCCCCCGGCACTCGGCGGCGCGGGGCTGCGCGGGGGGGGCAGCGCGGTGGCGATCGGCGACAGTGGGGTACATCCTAGCGGCCGCTGCCTGCCATGGGAGCCCCGGAGGAGGCGGGCAGGGACGGCGACGGAAAGCGGCAACTTGTGGCAGCGGCCGGGCCGCCCCCTCCATCCCTCCCTCCATCGCTTCTTCCCTCCCTCCTCCCGGGGGACGGACGGGACGGGACGGGACGGGGCGGGGGAAGGCGGCCCGGCTCCCCGGCAACTTGTAAAGTGATAAAGGGGAGAGGGGCGGAGGGGGAAGGGAAGGCTCTGCCTCCCCCCTCCCGCCTCACTTAAAAAAAAAAAAAAAAAAAAAAAAAAAGTGGGGGCCTGGGAGAAAAGCTGCTGTTGGGAAAGTGCGTGCGGAGAGGGAGGCTCGGCGGCGGCGGGGAGCTGAGCGAGCTGCGGGGCTGGGGCAGCCCCGGCGGCAGCCCCGGCAGCGCCGCACGGGAGGAGGCGGAGGAGGAGGAGGAGAGTAGGAGGAGCTGCCGTGTGACCCGCACGGCTCCCAAACTTCAAAGTTTATCCGCCCGAAATCGAGAGCGGCCGCGGTGCGCGCACCGCTCCTCGGCACGGAGCGGAGGCATCGAGCGGGGGAGCCGCCGCGCGGGGACGAGGCTGCGGTGGCCGCTGCGAGCGAGGCGAGGAAGGGGAGGGGGGATCGCCCTCGCGACAACAACAGCCACCCCCCACCCCCCAAATCTGGGAGAGGATCGATACTATTCGCTGGAGACCGAGGACTTGCTCGTCGGCGCACACGCGAGACCGCTGTCATTAGCTAGCAGGACACACAACTGAGCTGGGGAGGGGGGGTGAGAAGTGTCACAAAAAGTCATTACAACCTGAGAGAGAGGGGGAGAAAGAAAAAAAAACTTCCTACCAATGGACAACAGGAAGTGACCACCACCACCAACGGGGAGTCTCTGCTTGGAGAAAGAAGCTGCAAGACAAAGAAGGAAGGAGAGGTGAAAGACAAAACTGCCCAAGGTCTTCTGTGTGTGTGCGTGCGTGCGTGCGCTTGCGAGAGGAGAGAACAAAAGTCAGCCGGGAAGGGGAGACGGAGAAACAGAGACGGAAAAGGAGACAGGATGGAAGAGCTAAAGGCGAGCATGTGAAGATTAAGAGAAAAGAAGAGCAGAGCAGCACACACGCACACCGAGAAGAAAGCGGAAAGGAAAGAAGCACACACAAAAGTTTCTTTTCCTCCTGCAAAGAAATTACTCACACGTACACAGAAATCAGATGCTTTGCAGATCAACTTCTGGGGAAAGAGAGACCAGGAGGAGACGAGGAGGCAGAGTGATGTGAAGAAGGAAAAAAAAAAAAAAAAAAAAAAAAAAAGGCGAAGAGATCAGAAGAAAGCGGAGCAAAAGAAACTGAGAGCCGGGGGGAAGAAAGAAAGACAGAAAGGCGAAGATCGTGACCTCTCCCAACAAGTGAACCTTGCACATATGTTGTGTAAAGTGTGTGCAAAACAGAGCCCTCCTGCGTGGTGCGTGTGTGTTTCTCTGCCGCCGCCGCTGCTGCCGCCGCCGCCGCCGCGGTCGGTGCCTCTCGCAGGCGGCGCTGCCGGTGCCGGGGAGCCGCATCATTTGGCGGAGCGAAGCGGCTAATTGCGGAGCCCCGTCCTTCATTTACATATGCAGCCTGAGCCCGCTGGAGCCGCGCCAATCCGCGCTCGCCCCCAGCACCATTAATCGCCATGCATTATTCACCACCGTAATTATCGAGCCCCATGCGCGCTCCGCGCAGCCGCCCCAGCCCGCCGCGCACGCAGCACCGCACCGCGCACACCCCGCCCGGCTGAGCCCCCGCTCGCTCACCCGCTCACTCACTCTCAGTTTGGTTGGTTAGCCTTGCTTTTTTTTTTTTTTTTTTTTTTTTTTTCCTCCTTTTCCTTGGGGTTGGTTGCCTTTTCTGTTGTTGTTTGGTTGGTTTGTTCTGCAACTCGACTTTTATTTGCGAACAGTTATTTCCAGCCCCCACCTCTTCCCCCCCCTCGCCCTTCCCTCGTTCCCAATTCCTCCCCCCTTTCCACCTCCACGTCGCTGATGCCTCTGCAAAAAGCAGAGTCAAGACGGCTCAGTTAGCAGCATGTCTCGTCGAAAGCAAGCGAAACCCCAGCATCTCAAATCGGACGAAGAGCTGCAAGCGGAGGTAGTTTCTGAGCACGGTAAGGGCTCCCGGAGCCTCTTTCTCCCTCTCTCTCTCCTTTTGTGAGTCTGTTTCGGACGGAGATAGGTGGATTTATGGTGATGGTGAACATGGGAGCGCAATTACTCTGCAGCGGGAGAATGGGAATTAGAGCAGCTGGGGAAGAGGCAGCGGAACTGAGAAGTTAGCAGTTTAGCCAAGTTTCTGCAGCCCACCCCCTGACTAACCAGCCCTCCCAGCGGCTCCTTCCCGGCCTCCCGAGCGCTTTTATTACGGCGGGGCTCGGCAGCGGGACTCGGCCCTCCCTCCCCGCTGACCCGGGCCCGGGCAGCTGCAGGAACGGGCACTCCGGAGCAACGCCTGCCTCCTCCTCCTCCCTCTCCCTCGGGCTGTTTTGTACGTCTGCTTTTCTGCTTGTTTTCCTTTAGTTTTTGTTGTTGCTGCCCTTGTGCTTCTCGGTCGCCCTTTTTGCTGTACCTCTTTTATTTTTTTTTCCTTTTTCTCCCCCCTCCACTCCCGCCCCGTGCCGGAGCCATGTTCCCCTCGCCCTCCGGCCGCGAAGTTGGCGGCGGCCGGGGCCGGGCTGCGGGCACGGGGGGCTCCCACGGGCCGGCGGCCGCCGGGGCAGCCCCAGGCGACCGGTGCACAGGGCTCTCTATCGCCCTGGAGGAGGGGGCGGCGTGTTGCTGGGCGGCCCGGCCGGGCTCCCGCCGCCCCCCAGCCGCGGGCAGCCTTCGGGGCACCGGGGGTCCCTCGCTGCGCGGCGGGCGGGGGCCTGCGGGATTGGCGGATTTGGCTTTAATATTTCTGAAGAGCTCGAGCAGCTTTTCACCTTCCCCCCCCTCCCCCCCCCCGAGCCGCCTAGCTCTGCTGCGACCATAATTCTTACTGGGGGTGGGTGACGCGGAGTGCCACCGCCGCCACCGGCCCCTGTCGCGCCGGCCGCAGGAGGTGGGGAAGGGGGATTTTCTCACCCATCCGCCATTCTCCACTCCCTCCCCACACGCAGACACACGCACACTTGCTTTGAAGTATCTGGGCTGCCCAGGCTGCTAGTGAACAAGTGTCTAAAACTGAGCAGATCTGGGCTGTAGTTAGTCCGAATTTCCACCTTGCTGTGTGTTTTTTGTTTGTTTGTTTAGAAGAGGACTGCCTTTTTAAATTTAATTTGATTTAATTTCATTTATATATTTTCTAATTTCCTGCATAGTCCTAGGCATTGCTGCGCTCAAAGGCATGCCACAGCCCATCCTCACTTTCCCTGAGCTAAGTTGAGGGCTTCTACTTAAAAGTTTTTCTTTTCTTCTATGCATGGAAGCTCACTGCTTTCTCAGTTTCTTGCATAACCAAGTGGGAGCCACAGTGCTTTCTGTGTAGGCCCCTTGCTCACTGGTTTATCCCCTCTCCCTCTCTTCAAAAAGAAAGAGGGGGGGGGGGAAAAAGTCATTTTCCTGCTTCAAAACTATAATGACTTCTAAGTTGCATCTGGAGGGAAAGAAAGGCAACGAAGTTGAAGCCTGAGGAGGATTTTGACTATTGTATCTGAACTTTGCAGTCTTGAAGCTTAAGGCAGCATGAATCCACTTCATCAGGTTAAAACATCTGTCAGACTGGCAAATCTTTAAGCCCCATGCTCTTTCCCAGGGTATTTGGGGAACCAGGGAATGAGTTCCACACTGTCCAGGGTAGTTAGGAAGGCACTGCTACCACTGCTTCAGGAAAACCCACTTGGGTATTGACTCTAACAGGAACACAGAGAAATGTTTCCTTCTGTCACACTACAGAAGCAAAGCAATGCACGTTTGATTATTTTTTTTTTATTATTTATTTTTTCTAGGAAACAGTGGTAATGTAAAATAAATTCATATAAGCAAGTGGATGAGAATTATAATTTTATTATGTAAACAAGATTAATTGAGCCTCGTCTCTGTTGGGGTGGGTTCTAGGTTAGAGAATTTATCACTAGTATTATAAACTTTTAAATGCTCCAAATCCATTTCAATACAGAAAAATAAAACACTACTGCTTCATTATGACACTCCTGGTGAGTTAATAAATTGAAAAAAATTGTTAAATTAGGTTTTTGTTTTGTTTTGTGAATCTTATCTATGTAGCCATGTCACCCAAGATTAGAACAAGAGATATGCTAAAAAGAAACGCTTGCATATGGTGGGTAGATTAAGGACAAAGAATCTTTTTGTCATGGAAATGTTTTTTTTTTTTTTTCCCTTTTTTGGGGGGTTTTGTTTTGTTTACTTCATCACATAGAATTTCTCACACTTGGTTTGTTTTGTATTGCCCTCAATGACTACATGATCAAATGAATGGATTTATTTCTGCCGAATGAGAAAGACAGTCTTTCCATCAAAAGGACTACATTGCATCCCAGTGAGGAATTTTAAAGCGTTATTATTGTGGTCCCTGAATAGCACAAAATCGGCTTTCACAGCAGCCCTAAAATGCAACAATGTAAATACTTTTCAGCCTTAGAAGGCTGTTATCAAATTGTGCTGTTTTCTTTTATTAAAACATATTTTAATTAATAGAGTGAAACCCTTCATAGTTAACAATTAACAAGCTAAAGTGGAGCTCTTGGTTTTTCACTCTCCTCTGAGAAATGTGAACAAGGTGGACTCAGCATACACAAGTAGAGGGCTATCTAGTGTACATTAGTGTAATGTAAATCATTTACATGTTATATTATGAAGACTAACGATTGCTATACTGAAAGCAATTTTATAGGCCAGATATAATGAGTGCTCCCAATCTCACAAATTAAAACACTTCTTGTCAAGTCAGTATTTTTCATTTCTATTCACAGCTGTAATCAAGATATTGCTACAGTTCCTGAGCATATTTTGCAACAAGCCAAAAATAGTTTCCACAGTGCAAGAATATTTGTACTTTTTTTTAAAAAGCAAACTGTTTAAGCAGAATTGTTTGATACGTGTAGCTTTTTCATTAATATGGTTGTTATCTTCAATGAGGGGAAGCTGTTGTTAACACAAGATTAAGCAAATGAAGCTTATTATTTATTTAATGAAATCATGTTTAATACCACCTCAAAACAGATTTTATTAAGTGAAGCATTTCAGAATGAATGTTCCATAAACAATCCTTCGAGTGAGGTAACATTCATAATAGCAGAAAGAAGCATGGCAGTTTGGGGAGCAGAATGGCAGATAAACATTAGGCCATATCTTAAGTTGACTGGACCCACCATAACTTTTGTGGTAATGCTATCAAGGAAGTTTAATAATTGTAATATATAATTTTATAGCCAGCCTGGACTACAGTATAATAAAACTGCATTCAGACAGGGCAATGTCATAATAGTGAGAAATTGTTTGAAGTCTGAAGATAATTGGCAATGTCATCAATTACAGATTTACAATCAAAATCCTTTAAAGTTATTTGTTGAAACGGAAATGCTGAAATATATATATTTTTTAATAATTTAGATAGGAAGTGTTAACAAACAACTAGCGATAAAATATTGCTTGAATAATTGCACTGTGGAAGAGTGAACAAATTATATTTCCTAAAAAAAAAAAAAAATAAAATAAAATAAAAACACTGTAAGGTTACTAAAGTAGAAGACATGATGGCAATATTTTTTTAAATAGCAGCAGAAGGATTCAAATGGCTACCCATAGAATACAATAATCTCAGTTTCTTAGTAAATGTAAAGCTGTTCTCAGTAAATTGTAATAGCTGGAATTACATTTCTAATACACTTCTCTAATTCAACAGATTATGATTGAATCAGAATTATAGATACAATGCAAATGCTTTAACTCAGATTAATTTTTATATGAAAACGTGGATATAACATTTCTATCTTTAATGTAGGGATAATAAAAGTTTGCGGGTTTTTTGTGTGTGTATGTGGAATGCTGAGAAATGCTTCTTACAGTGTATAAGTGTGGTTCTAGTAAGGGTGATGAAAAATGATCACTTTGGACTTTTTCATGTGAAGCTACTGGCAAGTATGTATCATTGTTCAGTCTGAGGTGAATGGGATACCTTAAAGCAAACTGTGTAATGACAGTTTTCTAATGTGTTTTTTGCAATCATTTTTTAAACGTTGGACCTATTTGTTTGGTTTTTGTTTTTGTTTCTCTCAACTCTTCAATGCACACAGTATTATCTAAACCAGCATTTCTTTTTCATACTGGTAATGTGGAATCGGTGGTGCAGTTTTGAACAGTTTGTAACTGCACTCTGTATTCTTTTGGAGTATGTACACAGACACACATGCTCCGCCACAGAAATGATAGTCCTCTATGGAACAGACAGCTTCATGTGAGCATGTTTACTCTATCTGCAAATATATAAGATAGAAACACATTTTGGAAGGATGTTCATGCTTTCTTGCATTCATACATTCAAGAATTTATGTTATTCCATATCATTTAGATACTACTGCCTTTAAAACTTGAAAAGTCACAAGCAGCTGTCAGTAAACATGAAACTTAAGTTATTTTTGCAAATGTCTGTTCTAAGGCAACTTCAAGAAAGATTTTTTTGTTGTTGAAAAATAAAAGGCCAAATATTTATTGTAATAAATTGCTCCTTTGATAAGAAAAGGTAATTGAAACTTTATATAAATAGTTCTGGTATTACAATGGAGACTGTAATATTAAAACAACATAATATCTGAATTTATATATATATTTAATATTCTTACTATTTTGATCAGTATTAGCAATAGAATAAAAAATGTAATAATAAGGAAACTAAAACAATAAAGTGGTTTGAGAGTGTGTGTATATATAAATGATGAAGGTAGCCCAAATTGGGTCAGATTTTATCTGGCGCTGATAATGATCTTGAGGAATTCTTATTTCTTCTAAGGTAGACATTAGGACTCTTGGGGAGGAAGGAAGTTTTGAAAGGTATTGGTTTAGATTCTGTGTAATTAAGCTATTAATATGCATACATTTAGCTGTTGATAATTACTTGTCCTTGCCTAAGGAAGAGGAAAAGCTACCATTCAAAAAAATAAAAAATAAAAATGTGTAGCATTATAAAGAAGGAGTGAAAATATCCACATTATTAATGAGTATCAGTGTCATTTCTGAAAAAGAGTTTGAGTCCTGGGAAGATTTTCGGGATATTTTTTCCTTCATTTTATTTGTTGATTACCTAGCCAGGACAAGCATATCTGTTGATACAAGTCCATCATATCTATCAGTCAGGACATGAGTCAATCACTTTTGTTGATAATAAGCCAGGTCTGGCAGGAAATTAATTAGCTGAGTACTGACACTTAGAAAATAAAACAGGCTAAAATCATTCCTTCCGTAACATTGCATTTGTAAAATGACAGTAATTTGCTATAAATTTTTCAGAGGAAGCATGAATAAATACAGTTTCAGCAGCAATTTTTTATCAGTTCATACATTTCAATGTAAAGGGCCAAAAACCTGTTTCCTTTACCTGCTTAAAACAACTAAACACAATGAAAGTTTTCCAGTAAGAGGAAAAAAAATAATAAAAATTTGGGGCAAAATATACTTATAGGAGGTGGTTCAGTTGTCAAGCTGCTGGCCATAGAGTACATTACTTTTTTGTCAAGGGAAACCCCTTGAAATTGGAATAGCCAGAAAAATAATTCTTTAAAAAGATGATAGAGTGCACTTCTGTGATAGTAGACTAAAGAGGGATTTTTTCATATTATCTTGTTGTAGCTAGGGTGCACATAGTGAGCATGCAGTGAACATTTGTTATGGGGTAAGTTAATCTTTAAAAATAAAATAAAAAGACTTTCTACAACTCTTATTGTTAATCTCTAATATTGCTTTTTCCCCTTTTCCAACCCCCTCGCCCCCTAATTTGGACCCTATCAGTGGTTGAAAAAGAAGCAGAAAAAAACCCCGAACTTCTGCCCGAGAGCGAAACATGCCGAAATGGTTGGGAAGGCTGTTCGTCTCCTCCAGGAGCTGCGGCCCGGCCGGGTGGGTGCTCGGGGCTGGGGGCTCGGGGGTGGGTGCTCGGGGGCGGCGGGCGGCTGCTGCCCCGTGCGGGCGCGCAGTGGCTGCTGCAGGCGCGCAGCCCGGAGCCGGGGAGAATGAAGGTGGGGATTGCAGAGTGCCAGAAAGCTTCCCGAGGACTTCTCCCTGAGGGTGGGTAGTTAGAAGTGCTTTGACAAGGCTTGCTGATTTAACCTTTGCCTGCTTTGCCCTGCCAGGGGTGGCCACTAGATGTCAAGCTCATAATACAATTAGTACATCTGTGCAGTTGACCTTGGCAGCACGGCTTACCACTGTTCTGTTAAGTGTTAACACTGAATTTGAGTGTTAACTAGAGATCCCTGTGAGTTTGTTACATGCTGTACAGCTTATCAAATGCTCATCTAGTTCAGCACAAGTGTTTACAGTTCTTAAAGAAGGAAAAAGGTTTCCTTTTGTGAAGCCCAGCATCTTGAGCTGCTTAATTAACCCTGCAGGTGCCACAGTATTTTTGTTTCAGTTAATCAAAACTGATTTACCATTCAGTGTTTCAGGAGATCCGTTCTACCACCACCATTCGATAATTTTATTTTATCATTTTGTTGATGTAATAACATCCCCAAAGCTGGAAATGATGAAAGCTAACGGATTTGTTTAGCTCTCTCTGTGTTTTGCTATCCAGTGCAATACTGCAGTACACAGAATGGCAAATGAGCAAAATGACTGAGCTGCATGATTAGCATTGAATCACTTAGCATTCGTTCTTTCAGGCACTCCTGTACATGAGTAATTTTACTCAAAGGAGTAGTGCCATTGACTCCAGTACTTGTAAATTCAGTTTTGAGATGCTTAACAGATACAGGATTGGGTCTCCACGTTGGCTTCTCTTATTGTGATCCTTCAAACACAACTTCATCAGCATGCCATGGTTGTTCAAAGAGTGGCTGGCTTCATTCTGTAGGGTTTTGGTTAGATCGTTTAAGGTGCAATTAGTAATATATGTTTCAAAATGAGAAAGTTATGCAGAATCTAGTGCTCTGTTTCTTACAGTTTAGTTGTTTGCTATTAAATATCTTTCTTTTATATATATATATATCAGCTATATTAGATATACCAATTATATTTTTTTAGGATTTCCAGTGAAACTTGGTGTGTTCTAAATACACTTAATTCCTACAAACATTAGAACAAATCCTACACACTCTAAAATTAATCCATGCATGCCATGAAAGCCAACTGAATAGCTCTTTATATAATGTTGAAAAACATAGTGCACATCTTATTTAATTCCATATTTTGCACAAATATTCAAAGAAGTTTGTGAAGATCTGTTCCACATCTGTGTACACATAGCAAGGCATCAGTGTTTTAGCTAACTAGAGCTTTATTGCAAAGATCAGAAACTGCAAATGTTTTAAACAGATTACAGTTAGTGTCTGTGCCACAGGTGGCTGTTACTTAACAAATTCTGAGATTTAGGCTGCTGAATAGATCAAACCAAGTGTGCCAGGTCAGTACCATTTCTTACATAGCAAGAGTGCCCTCCACTGTTCAAATCTATAACTAACAGCTTTTGTGGTCTGAGAAAAAGGACAGAAAATTTTTCTATTGAGTCTGGAATTTCTTCTACATTGTTAAACACAGTAGGGGTCTCTATTTGTCTCCTCCTGTTTCACAGCTTGGGCTCAGTATGTGATAATTCATCTTTCTTTATGGGATTCAAAGCTATCATAAAGAGTTAAAAAGAATTAATTTGCAAGAAAATAAACGTGTTCTAACAATTTAAGAAAACTTTCTTTAAAAGCTCTGTCAATTATAAGATATGATAAAGCTAAGGAAAAAGTAATACTGTTCTTCTCAACGATCAGTACTTTGTTATAAAGCTACTGTTTCCAAATGAATATAATTTTGAAAACAAAGTCGTGTTTTTGACTATATTTTCTTACTTTATTTAAATTGGTATAAAATAAGCTTGTTTCTTATGATACTAAGAACAGTAGATTATCATCCTGTCTGTGCTACGTTCAGTTTTATTCATAATATTTCATGCTTAAATACACGAAAAATGCTGTGAGCTTCACTTCGAAACAATTCCTAGATTTGCATGAGATCTTATGTCTTCATAGTTAGCTAATTGTTTTACCTTTAGCCAATCTTAATAAACATTTTCCTGTGAAACCTTCACAGTTTATATGCTGTTTCTCACCTGAAGATTGTGTTTTTTCATCTTGAAAGAAATTCCCACATTTAGAAAAATTAATTCATTTTCTATATGCACCTCTGAGTGACTGAAGCTGAGTTAGAAATAATAGCAGTTCATATAACATTTTTCCGTGCTTTTCTTTTTATTATTGCATGTGATCTAAAAAGTTTCAGAAAATATTTTATTGACATATTTGCTGAACTCCTTTCCATGACACTTCTCCAGTGAGAATAATACAAGAAGGTATAAGCAAGTCGAAATAGATAAAAGCAGAGAAAATGATTATTCTCTTACTTGATTTTATCCAAGTATTTTATGAATTATATGTAATTTGAGACAGGTGATTCAGAGTAACAGATTAGCAAAAACCTGAATTAACAAAGAACATCTGATAGGTGTACAGAATACACCTATTTAATAAAATTCAAAAGGTGCTTTCAAAAGGTAATACTAATAACACTAGAATTGATTTAATTTAACATAATATTAAAAAATACTGTAGCACAGATGAAACAGTGGAGTTAACTGTGGCTTTTTTTTTTTTTTTTTTTTTTTTGACCAAAAGCTGTTGGTCCTGAGAAAGGCGGCATTTACAGTGTATGTTGTTGGAATTAAGCTGACTGCAATGTTTAATTTCAGTAATTTCAGTCCTTGTCACAAAAGTAGATGGCAGTATTTTTGAAGCATCTGCTTATTATATTTTTCCTTGCATACGATGCAAGACTTAGCTCTAACATGGAATAGAAAAATGTGTGCCTGACATAAAAATACAGAACTAGTAAAACCAAGCTTACAAATCCTCTGTGTGTGTATGTAGTCAGCAGCGGAGGCAGTCTTTTCTTAATTATGCATGTAATATTCTGATGGTAGCTGAAGGAACCCTGGCACCCTCTCAGTCCTTTCCCCATTCTCTGCCTTTCTGACTGCGAGAAGGAAGGTCAGTGTCACGCTCCCCACAGCCGCGCATTGCTCCAGCCCAAAGAGCGTTGGGTGGGCACACCTCGTAATGGTGGGAGAGCAAATTCTCCCAGCATCAATCTCTTGTGCCTCCTGCACTGAGTCAGCAGAGCACCTTGATAGCTTCAGATATCACAATCCCAAAGTGACTTTCTCAAAATGCCTTAGGTTGAATTTTTGTAGGCTAATTTTAGGGCCAGACCCCACCGACGCAAACTGGCAGCACTTCACTGGAGCCACTACAGCTCTGTGGTTTAGTTGGTGCCTGCTTAGGAGCTTGCCCTGGGTACATTTTGAGAGATGCTGGCTGCAATTTTTCACCGATTTTCATAGGGTAAGCCTTATGTGCTGTAATTCATCTTGCATGCCATAGCAGCTTCAGATTAGTCTGTTAGCTGTTAGACTGCTAATGAGAAAAAGAAAATAACTGAGAGGTTATTAGTGGCTGAGATCCTGACTGCTTGACAAAACTCCTATTCAACACCTTTTGTGTAAGTAAGAACTGCAAAATTCAGACCCTGTCTATAAGATTAAGCAACTGCTCAATTAATTTCCCCAAAGTCCTTGAAAATTTTTGCTGCACTACATCCTCACTGTAATAATAAAAATAATTATTTCTCTTCAGACAAAAAAAAAAAGTAAGAAATAAAGGGGGAGAAAGAAAGAAAGAAATTCATCAGCACTTAAAGGATCACTTTATAGGATATCAGAATTGAAAGCAAGCTATAAAACATACAGGGAAAAAAAAAATAAAAGGTTCTTTTTTTCCCATAGAATTTATAAGCCAAAGCTAAAAATAAAATCAGTTTTTGGCTTAATATTTTAACAAATTTAAAATTTGTAATAATTTGCAATAATGGTAAAAAATATATATATATATATTACTTTTTGTCATTCATAAAGTAATCAAGTTTTATCAAAGAACAAAAATATCTCTTCATGCAGAGGCATATGCTTTTAAGCCTTATTCCCTGTTGAAGTTGGTGAGCACTTACACTTCAAAAGCAACAATGCAATACAATGCTCCTAAAAGAAGTGTTATAAACTGCATGTGTGACGTACTGGAGTATTGTCCATTTCTCCAATATACATATACATGCATACATAAAATCATTATTTTCAGTCTTGCTTTTTTCCCCCTTGAGCATTTGTTTGGGGCAAGATCACAAAACCTGTTGTTTGCATGACAGATTTGTCATCATCCCATTAATTTCAAACACATTTCAAATGTGAGTAAAGGTTACCCATATGAGTTGTTGGACTGGGCCTGTAGTCTGTCGTTCTGTGGAGCATCTCATCATCCTCAGTGTGCTGCTCCGGGGATGGACCATCACCTACAGAAAAGAAGCTTTTTGTTTGCGCTCATCTGTGTTATTTGCTTGCTTACTGGTACAGAAAGTGGAATATTTGAGAGAGACTTACTTATTTAATTTCTTAAGATATGTCAAAATAACTCATCCCAAGTATTGTTGACATTCGTTGTTTGTCTACTTCAAAATTGATTGGGGTGGCTAACAACTTTCTGGTAGTTTTGTAAAATATTTCTTCAAAAGCAGTCCTTGAACATTTCAAGACAGATGATGAGATAGGTATACTTGGATTTGTCATTTGAAGACTATTCTCTCAGCATTTTTATGACAGAAATCAAGGAAAGGAGGAGTACAAAGTAATATTAAGAAAACAGAGCTGTAAGTCACTGGTTAGCATGGTCATGAGCCAGGCCCCACATTGAAACAATGTAAAGCTTGTGATTAATTTCACTGAGAATAGAATAGACCATTGATTGTATGAGAAATACTTATACTGCTTTATTCCATTTGTACTTTTTTACTTGGCAAGTTATATTTCAAATGTAAAATGTGGCTGCCTTGAGTCTATGTATTAGTTCACTAGACTAGTTAGTATTTTGAAATGTTGAAGAGGTCCATATTAATACCTCTTCACAGTGAGCAACAGTAGTTTAGATTTCTACTGGAAATTTACATATTATACACATTATTTTTGATATCATGAGCCTGACCTCTAATGAAGAAAATAATACCTGATTTAAAATAAGATTTTAAATGTTCATGTTTGGACTTGAGGGTTATTGTACAGTATCTGAAATAATTAACTTATGGGTGTTTGATCAGCTCATTCTGGAACAGTCATATCTGACAGGCTACATTTCCAGATTCCATCACTGATTACTTAAACCTTTTGTGCAAGATTTGTCTAAGCTCTCCTTAAACAGAAAAGTAGCAACATATAAATGAAAAACTAGAGGAGGAACCACACTGTTGGTAGCTTCTTTCAGATTCAATTCTCCTTCGTAACCATGCTTTAATATGTAGCGATGAGGATGATGAAAATAATAATAATAACAATGATAATAATAGGTAGCCTTTCACCAGTCCATCAAGGTTTGGAAATAAGCACTGGAAAAAATGCTCAATGAAAGCCTCAGGAGAAACATGGTCCCTCAGTGCTTGGTCAGTAACACCAGTGTTCAGCAGATTCTGAATAAGGACCACAGAATCAGGCACTACAGCTGTAAAAATGTAAATCTGCAATGTAAATAAAGCTTTGTTTGAGTTGTCTTAGTTCAGATCAACCCTGGAGAGAGGCTCATCGGGTGCCTCATTGGTCTACACTCCACATGCTTTCACTTTGCAAAAGCTGGAGTACATAATGAAAACATGGTTCAGAAGACTGTTTTTTCTCTTACTCATTTTTGTAGGCTTTAGATTTTTCACCTTACACTTTAAGATTCTTGTGGCCAATAATGCTTTCATTCTTTTTTTTTTTTTTTTTTTTTTTTTTTTTTCAGTGAATCATGTCATTTTCTGTGATATTTTTGCAACACAATGTGATAGTTAAATTTATACAGTCATTTACAATAAGGATTAGTCTAGTATTGTCCAGGAACAGCTTTATATTATCACTCTTAACCCAAGCAATGTAATCAGTTCAGTACTTTCTGCAGGAGTCTTAAGTAATATTAAAACACTTTTAATTGCATTTCACCCTCCTTTTCCAAAATGAAGGGGAAAATAAAAAAGAAAGGGAAGGGAAAAATCCAGTACAAGAAGAAATTTCCTTTTTAGTATAATAGAATTTTGTGTAAACAATATTTAAATTAGAAAAAAAAAAAAAAAAAAAAAAAGATAACTTCTCAATAGAAAATGCATGTCTATTTTATTGGCAAGCTACTGAAACTATGTATCCTTAAGACACTGCGTTATATATACATAGTGACATTTTAACAGCTTTTTGAAGGTACAGTTTTGGAAGGTACAGGGAAATAATGTTTGAGATACTCTAGAATGATAGGAAATAGTATTCAGGGCACAGATCTATCACCTTTATCAGACAAAACCACTGTAATCTGTAGGGAGTTTTAACTCAGCAAAGACAGAAAGAACTGACAAGTAATTTTGTCAAAAGTGATTTTATAGTTAACATTCTGTGAAAACCTTGTTTTTAAAAGTAACTGTAATGTCTCAAGAATTATGCTTTGTTTTTTTTTAACTTCTATATTTCTTTTGTAAATGTTTCTGTTATAATTATCAGTTCTGCATTTCTTGGCAACATTATTTTTAGGCATTTTATTTTTTGCCAAGCCTACTCATTGCTATAAATGAAGCTTTGTTTGTATTAAGCATACAATACTGAGAGTATTGTGCCAATCCTGCTCCATCCAAGTAGATAGAAGTTTTGCCATTCATTTCAGTAGAAACGAGATTGGACGCTTTATTTGCTTACTATGCCTATCTTCAATACAAATCAGCTATGTCTTTGCTTCTAGCTATGCTCAACCTCATTACAGCTACGCATTACATTCC